>NC_080383.1:18159779-18434912 GCF_014773155.1 Arachis stenosperma | reverse complement strand
TGGACTTTACTATGAGTTTGTGTGTTTTTCTGTGATTTCAGGTATTTTGTGGCTGAATTGAGACCTGAGCAAAAAATCTGATCCAGAGACTCAAAAGGACTGCAGATGCTGTTGGATTCTGACCTCCCTGCACTCGAAGTGGATTTTCTGGAGCTACAGAAGCCCAATTGCGCGCTCTCAACGGCATGGAAAGTAGACATCCTGGGCTTTCCAGCAATATATAATAGTCTATACTTTGCCCAAGATTTGATGGCCCAAACCGGCGCTCAAAGTCACCTACAGAAATTCCAGCGTTAAACGCCGGAACTGGCATAAAATTTGGAGTTAAACGCCCAACTGGCATGAAAGCTGGCGTTTAACTCCAGAAAAGGTCTCTACACGAAATTCCTTCATTGCTCAGCCAAGCACACACCAAGTGGGCCCGGAAGTGGATTTTTCTGTCATTTACTCATTTCTGTAAACCTTAGGACACTAGTTTACTACTTATAGGATCTTTTAACATTGTATCCGTACCTTATGACCCCATAACATTTTGTACACGTTTCTTTCCACAGTATGAGTCTCTAAACCCCATGGTTGGGGGTGAGGAGCTCTGCTGTGTCTTGATGGATTAATGCAATTACTACTGTTTCTCATTCAATCATGCTTGCTTCCATTCTAAGATAATACTTGTTCTTATTCCGGATGAATGTGATGATCAGTGACAATCATCATCATTCTCAACTATGAACATGTGCCTGACAACCACCTCTGTTCTACCTTAGATTAAGTAGTTATCTCTTGGATTCTTTTATCGGAATCTTCGTGGTATAAGCTAGACTGATGGCGGCATTCAAGAGAATCCGGAAGGTCTAAACCTTGTCTGTGGTATTCTGAGTAGGATTCAATGACTGAATGACTGTGACGTGCTTCAATCTCCTGAAGGCGGGGCGTTAGTGACAGACGCCAAAAGAATCACTGAATTCTACTCCGGTCTGATTGAGAACCGACATATGGAATGCCGTGCCGTGACAGGGCATTAGGAATCGTTCCAATGAGAGGATGGGAGGTAGCCACTGACAACGGTGAAACCCTACACACAGCTTGCCATGGAAGGAGACTTGCGTGTTTGATGAAGAAGACAGTAGGAAAGCAGAGATTCAGAAGATGGAGCATCTCCAAACCTCAACCTATTCTCCATTACTGCAAAACAAGTAACCATTTCATGTTCTTTTACTTTTTACAATCAATCCTGATAATTTCTGATATCCTGACTAAGATTTACAAGATAACCATAGCTTGATTCAAGCCGACAATCTCCGTGGGATCGACCCTTGCTCACGCAAGGTATTACTTGGACGACCCAGTGCACTTGCTGGTTAGTTGTGCGGGATTGCAAAAGTGTTATTGCAATTTCGTGCACCAAGTTTTTGGCGCCGTTGCCGGGGATTGTTCGAGTTTGGACAACTGACGGCTTGTCTTGTTGCTTAGATTAGGACTGTTTTATTTTTGTTGGTTTAGAGTCTTTTAGTTGAGTCTAGTTTCATATTCTAAGTTTGGTGTCCTCTTTGTGTTTTTCCTTTAAAATTTTCGAAAAATTAGTGTTTGATTTTCTAAAATTTTAAGTTTGGTGTCTTTTTGTGTTTTTCTCTTTCCTCTTTTTAAGAATAAAATCTTTTTCATAAAAAATTTTTTCAATCATATCTTCTTAATTGCTGTTTTTAAAATCTTTTTTTTCACTAATTGATTCAGTTCTCAATTTGCTTTGATTTTATTTTCTTTCTAATTTTCGAAATCTTATTTTATTTTCCTTTTGACTTTCAAATTTTTATTTTAAATTTCCTTTTTGTTTTTATTTTTATTTTTCGATTATTTCACAAAAAAAAAAAAAAACAAACAAAATTTATCTCTTTGCAATTGTTATCATTTCCCTTTTGTCCATTATGGACTTAAGTGGAATTAACCAGTCCAGAAGGACTCTGGGGTCCTATGCCAACCCCAATACAGCTGCATATGGGAGTAGCATCTGTGTACCTCCCATCAAAGCAAGCAGCTTTGAGCTAAACCCTCAACTCATTATCATAGTGCAGCAAAATTGCCAGTATTCCGGTCTTCCAGAGGAAGAACCTACTGAGTTTCTGGCACAGTTCTTACAAATTGCTGACACAATACATGATAAAGAAGTAGATCAGGACGTCTACAGACTGTTACTGTTTCCATTTGCTGTAAAAGATCAAGCAAAAAGGTGGTTGAATAACCAACCTACAGCAAGCATAAAGACATGGAAACAGTTATCAGAAAAATTCCTGAATCATTTTTACCCTCCAAAAAGGATGACACAGCTAAGGCTGGACATCCAAGGCTTTAAACAAGAGGATAATGAATCCCTTTATGATGTCTGGGAGAGGTATAGAGGTATGCTCAGAAAATGCCCCTCTGAAATGTTTTCAGAGTGGGTACAGTTAGACATCTTCTACTATGGGCTTACAGAAAAAGCTCAGATGTCTTTAGACCACTCAGCTGGTGGATCTATACACATGAGAAAGACAATTGAAGAAGCTCAAGAGCTTATAGACATTGTTGCTAGAAACCAATACTTATATCTAGCAAGGAATTCGTTCCACAAGAAGAGGTCATGGCAGTAGTCAATGATCCTGATCCTCAAGAACAGATGTGAGCTTAATCAACAATTGCTCCTGATGACAGAACAGTTAGCAGAATTAAAGAAATGCTCCGTGAGACTAAGGTTGCTAACAAGAGCATAGAACTGCAGTTGAATCAAGCAAAACAGCAAATATCTAAACAATAATAGAAGAATGTCAAGCATTCAACTGAGGAGTGGGAAAACACTGAATGCCACTGCTCAAAAGAGCAAGAAGTCAATTAAGGAACAGTTGACAGAGGATGACCAAGCCACTGTTCAAAATCCCTCTGAGGACAGTAAGAGCCCAGAGAGGAATATTATTGGCGTTCAAACGCCAGAAAGGGAAGGAAAGTTGGCGTTAAACGCCCATTCCTTGCCCAATACTGGCGTTCAAACGCCAGAGCAGGGGGGAAAGCTGGCGTTAAACGCCCATTCCCTGCCCAGTTCTGGCGTTCAAACGCCAGAAAAGGGGGAGAAGTTGGCGTTTAACGCCCAAACTTCATCCACTCCTGGCGTTCAAACGCCCAAGGAGAATCAGGCACCTGAGAGTTCTGATGATTATCCCCCTAACAAGGCCTCTTCAACCATTTCTGTAAGGAATAAACCTGCAGCATCTAAGATTGAAGAATATCAAGCCAAGATGCCTTATCCTCAGAAACTCCGCAAAGCGGAACAGGATAAGCAATTTGCCCGCTTTGCAGACTATCTAAGGACTCTTGAAATAAAGATTCCGTTTGCAGAGGCACTTGAGCAAATACCCTCTTATGCTAAGTTCATGAAAGAGATCTTGGTAGCTATCTTTGTTTTATGCTATCTTAGACCTTTGGGAGGCTGGCCATTCGGCCATGCCTAGACCTTGTTCTTATGTATTTTCAACGGTGGAGTTTCTACACACCATAGATTAAGGTGTGGAGCTCTGCTGTACCTCGAGTATTAATGCAATTACTATTGTTCTTCCATTCAATTCCGCTTGTTCTTTGTCCAAGATATCACTTGTTCTTCAACATGATGAAGGTGATGATTGACGCCCATCACCATTCTCACTCATGAACAAGGTGACTGACAACCATTCTTGTTCTACAAGCATCTGAGGCTTAGTGAATATCTCTTGGATTCCTGATTGCGCGATGCATGGTTGATCGCCTGACAACCGAGTGCTCGCCTGACAAACGAGCCAACCATTCCGTGAGATCAGAGTCTTCGTGGTATACAAATTGCCTTTTCTGTTAAGGAAGGTTTTATGTTTGAATCATATCTTTTCTTGTTAGGCAAGTCACTAATTTTCCAAATCAAATCTTTTAAAATAAATTTCAAAACATATCTTTTAAAATGGTTTTCAAATCATATCTTCTCAATCACATCTTTTTAAGACAATAACCTTTCAATCATATTTTTTTATCATATCTTTTTCAAATTAGTTTTCAATCAAATCTTTTTAGTTTCTAATTTCAAAATCTTTTTCAAAAATCACTTGATTTCTCTTCCACTTTCAATTTTCGAAAATTATCAATCAAATTTTCAAAATGTTTTCAAAATCTTTTAATTGAATTTTCGAAAATCCTCCTCCCTCCTTCTCACATCCTTCTATTTATGGAGTACCACTCCTTCTAAATGCACAATTCGAACCTTATCTAATTAAAGTTCAAATTCTTCTTCACCTTCTTCTTTCTATTTCTCTTTTCCTCTGACATTTCAAGGAATCTCTATACTGTGACATAGAGGATTCCACATTTTCTTTTTCTCTTCTCTTTCATATGAGCAGGAGCAGAGACAAAGGCATTCTTGTTGAAGCTGATCCTGAACCCGAAAGGACCTTGAAGAGAAAGCTAAGAGAAGCCAAAGCACAACTCTCTTTAGAGGACCTGACCGAATTCTTCAAAGAAGAAGAACCCATGGCAGCCGAAAACAACAACAATGCCAACAATGCAAGGAAGGTGCTGGGTGACTTTACTGCACCTACTCCCGACTTCTATGGGAGAAGCATCTCTATCCCTGCCATTGGAGCAAACAACTTTGAGCTTAAGCCTCAATTAGTTTCTCTAATGCAACAGAATTGCAAGTTCCATGGACTTCCAATGGAAGATCCTCATCAGTTTTTAGCTGAATTCTTGCAAATCTGTGACACAGTCAAAACTAATGGGGTTAACCCTGAGGTCTACAGACTGATGCTATTCCCCTTTGCTGTAAGAGACAGAGCTAGAATATGGTTGGATTCTCAACCTAAAGAAAGCCTGGACTCTTGGGAAAAGCTAGTCAATGCCTTCTTGGCAAAGTTCTTTCCACCACAAAGATGGAGTAAGCTTAGAGTGGAAGTCCAAACCTTCAGACAGAAGGATGGAGAATCCCTCTATGAAGCTTGGGAAAGATACAAACAATTAATCAGAAGATGTCCTTCAGACATGCTTTCTGAATGGAGCATCATAGGTATTTTCTATGATGGTCTCTCTGAACTATCTAAGATGTCCTTGGATAGCTCTGCTGGAGGATCTCTTCATCTGAAGAAGACGCCTGCAGAAGCTCAAGAATTGATTGAAATGGTTGCAAATAACCAATTCATGTACACTTCTGAAAGGAATCCTGTGAACAATGGGACTAGTCAGAAGAGAGGAGTTCTTGAGATTGACACTCTGAATGCCATATTGGCTCAGAATAAAATATTGACTCAACAAGTCAATTTGATTTCTCAAAGTCTGTCTGGAATGCAAAATGCACCAAACAGTACTAAGGATGCTTCATCCGAGGAAGAAGCTTATGATCCTGAGAACCCTTCCATGGAAGAGGTGAATTACCTAGGAGAACCCTATGGAAATACCTACAATTCTTCATGGAGAATCACCCAAATCTCTCATGGAAGAATCAAGAGAGACCTCAACAAGGTTTCAATAACAATAATGGTGGAAGAAACAGGTTTAGCAATGGCAAGCCTTTTCCATCATCTTCTCAGCAACAGACAGAGAGTTCTAAGCAGAATACTTCTGACTTAGCAACAATGGTCTCTGATCTAATAAAGACCACTCAAAGTTTCATGAATGAAACAAGGTCCTCCATCAGAAATTTGGAAGGACAAGTGGGTCAGCTGAGCAAGAAAGTTACTGAACTCCCTCCTAGTACTCTCCCAAGTAATACAGAAGAAGATCCAAAAGGAGAGTGCAAGGCCATCAACATGGCCGAATATGGAGAGGAAAGAGAGGAAGAAGACGCCACTGAGAAAGACCCCAGTGGGCGTGCACCACTCTCCTCTGAGTTCCTCAATGAGGAACCTTGGGAATCTGAGGCTCAAAATGAGACCATAGAGATTCCATTGGACTTACTTCTGCCATTCATGAGCTCTGATGAGTACTCTTCCTCTGAAGAGGATGAGTATGTTACTGAAGAGCAAGTTGCTAAATACCTTGGAGCAATCATGAAACTAAATGACAAGTTATTTGGAAATGAGACTTGGGAGGATGAACCTCCCTTGTTCACCAAAGAACTGGATGACTTGTCTAGGCAGAAACTGCCTCAAAAGAGGCAGGATCCTGGGAAGTTTTCTATACCTTGTACCATAGGCACCATGACCTTCAGAAGGCCTTGTGTGACTTAGGGTCAAGTGTGAACCTCATGCCCCTCTCTGTAATGGAGAATTAGGGATCTTAGAGGTGCAAGCTGCAAGAATCTCATTAGAGATGGCAGACAACTCAAGAAAACAAGCCCATGGACTTGTAGAGGATGTTCTGGTTAAAGTTGAAGACCAGTACATTCCTACTGATTTCATAGTCCTAGAGACTGGGAAGTGCATGGATGAATCCATCATCCTTGGCAGACCCTTCCTAGCCACAGCAAAGGCTGTGATTGATGTTGACAGAGGAGAGTTAATCATTCAAGTGAATGAAAAATCCTTGGTGTTTAAGGCCCAAGGATATCCCTCTGTCATCATGGAGAGGAAGCATGAAGAGCTCCTCTCAAAGCAGAGCCAAACAGAGCCCCCACAGTCAAACTCTAAGTTTGGTGTTGGGAGGCTACAACCAAACTCTAAGTTTGGTGTTGAAACCCCACATTCAAACTCTAAGTTTGGTGTTGGGAGGTTTCAACACGGTTCTGAGCATTTCTGAGGCTCCATGAGAGCCCTCTGTCAAGCTAATGACATTAAAGAAGCGCTTGTTGGGAGGCAACCCAATGTTTTATAATTAATTATTTTCTTTTGTTATTTTATCTTTTTTGTAGGTTGATGATCATAAGAAGTCACAAAAACAATGAAAAAGCAAAAACAGAATGAAAAACAGGAAGAAAAACAGCACACCCTGGAGGAGAAGAAACTGGCGTTCAAACGCCAGTAATGCTAGCTGTTGGGCGTTTAACGCCCAGTCTGGCACCATTCTGGGCGTTTAACGCCAGAAAGGGGCACCAGACTGGCGTTAAACGCCAGTAAAGGGCAAGAACCTGGCGTTAAACGCCAGGAATGGGCACCAGCCCGGCGTTTAACGCCAGAAATGGCTCAAAACGTGATTTTGAGCAACATTTGGTGCAGGGATGACTTTTCCTTGACACTACAGGATCTGTGGACCCCACAGGACCCTACCATCACTCTCTCTCTTCTTCCCCCATTCACCAATCACCTCAACACCTCTTCCCCAAAAACCCCTCACCTATCAAATCCCATCTTTCTCTTCACCACTCACATCCATCCCTCATAAACCCCACCAACCTCACCCTTCAAATTCAAACCACTCTCCCTCCCAAACCCACCCATAATGGCCGAACCTTTACCCCCCTCTCTCCTATAAATACCCTTCTTCAACTCTTCATTTTCACACAACCTAAACACCCTTTCTTCCCCCTTCTTGGCCGAATACACCACCATCTCCCTCTTCTTCATTTCTTCCTCTTCTACTCTCTTCTTTCTTCTTTTGCTCGAGGACGAGCAAACATTTTAAGTTTGGTGTGGTAAAAGCGTTGCTTTTTCGTTTTTCCATAACCATTTATGGCATCCAAGGCCGGAGAAACCTCTAAAAAGAGGAAAGGGAAGGCAAAAGCTTCCACCTCCGAGTCATGGGAGATGGATAGATTCCTCTCAAGGGTGCATCAAGACCACTTCTATGAAGTTGTGGCCTTGAAGAAGGTGATCTCCGAGGTCCCCTTTTCACTCAAAAAGGGTGAATATCCGGAGATCCGCCATGAGATCCGAAGAAGAGGTTGGGAAGTTCTTACCAACCCCATTCAACAAGTCGGAATCTTGATGGTTCAAGAGTTCTATGCCAATGCATGGATCACAAAGAACCATGACCAAAGTGTGAACCCGAATCCAAAGAACTATCTCACTATGGTTCGGGGGAAATACTTGGATTTTAGTCCGGAGAGTGTGAGGGTGGCGTTCAACTTGCCTATGATGCAAGGAGATGAGCATCCTTACACTAGAAGGGTCAACTTTGATCAAAGGTTGGACCAAGTCCTCACAGTCATATGTGAAGAGGGCGCACAATGGAAGCAAGATTCAAGAGGAAAGCCGGTCCAATTGAGAAGGCATGACCTCAAGCCCGTGGCTAGAGGATGGTTAGAGTTCATACAACGCTCAATCATCCCCACTAGCAACCGGTCCGAAGTTACCATAGACCGGGCCATCATGATCCATAGTATCATGATTGGAGAAGAAATAGAGGTTCATGAGGTTATAGCCCAAGAACTCTATAAGGTGGCGGACAAGACCTCCACCTTGGCAAGGTTAGCCTTTCCTCATCTCATTTGTCACCTCTGTTATTCAGTTGGAGTTGACATAGAGGGAGACATCCCCATTGATGAGGACAAGCCCATCACCAAGAAAAGGATGGAGTACACAAGAGACCCCTCTCACCATGAGATCCCTGAGATTCCTCAAGGGATGCACTTTCCTCCACAAAATTATTGGGAGCAACTAAACACCTCCCTAGGAGAACTAAGTTCCAACATGGGACAACTGAGGGTGGAGCATCAAGAACACTCCATCATCCTTCATGAAATTAGAGAAGATCAAAGAATCATGAGGGAGGAGCAACAAAGACAAGGAAGAGACATTGAGGAGCTCAAGCACTCCATAGGATCTTCAAGAGCAAGAAAGAGCCGCCATCACTAAGGTGGACCCGTTCTTTGATTTCCTTGTTATTGTTCTTCTGTTTTTCGAATTTTAATGCTTATGTTTATCCATGTTTGTGTCTTATGATCATTAGTGTCTTAGTGTCTATGCCTTAAAGTTATGAATGTCCTATGAATCCATCACCTTTCTTCAATAAAACGTGCCTAATTGATAAAAGAAAGAATTGCATGAATTTTGAATTTTATAATAGTTTAATTATTTTGATGTGGTGGCAATATTTTTGTTCTCTGAATGTATGCTTAAACAGTGCATATGTCTTTTGAATTTGTGGTTCATGAATGTTGGCTCTTGAAAGAATGATGAAAAAGGAGACATGTTACTGAGGATCTGAAAAATCAATAAAATGATTCTTGAAGCAAGAAAAAGCATTTCAAAAAAAAAAAAACCGAAAAAGAAAAAAGAAAAAAAAGAGAGAAAGAGAAAAAGAAAAAAAAGAAAGAATAAAGTTGTGATCCAAGGCAAATAAGAGTGTGCTTAAGAACCCTGGACACCTCTAATTGGGGACTTTAGCAAAGCTGAGTCACATCTGAAAAGGTTCACCCAATTATGTGTCTGTGGCATGTATGTATCCGGTGGTAATACTGGAAGACAGAGTGCTTTGGGCCACGGCCAAGACTCAAGAAATAGCTATGTTCAAGAATCATCATACTTAACTAGGAGAATCATTAACACTATCTGGATTCTAAGTTCCTAAAGAAGCCAATCATTCTGAATTACAAGGGATAGAGTGAGATGCCAAAACTATTCAGAGGCAAAAAGTAAAAGCCCCGCTCATCTAATTAATACTGATCTTCATAGATGTTTTCGGAGTTCATTGCATATTCTCTTCTTTTTATCTTATTTGATTTTCAGTTGCTTGGGGACAAGCAACAATTTAAGTTTGGTGTTGTGATGAGCGGATAATTTGTATACTTTTTGGCATTGTTTTTAGTATGTTTTTGATATGATATAGTTAGTTTTTAGTATATTTTTATTAGTTTTTAATTAAAATTCACTTTTCTGGACTTTACTATGAGTTTGTGTGTTTTTCTGTAATTTCAGGTATTTTCTGGCTGAAATTGAGGGACCTGAGCAAAAATCTGATCCAGAGACTCAAAAGGACTGCAGATGCTGTTGGATTCTGACCTCCCTGCATTCGAAGCGGATTTTCTGGAGCTACAGAAGCCCAATTGGCGCGCTCTCAACGTCGTTGGAAAGTAGACATCCTGGGCTTTCCAGCAATATATAATAGTCCATACTTTGCCCAAGATTTGATGGCCCAAACCGGCGTTCAAAGTCACCTCAAGAAATCCCAGCGTTAAACGCTGGAACTGGCACCCAAATGGGAGTTAAACGCCCAAACTGGCACCAAAGCTGGCGTTTAACTCCAAGAAGAGTCTCTACACGAAATTGCTTCATTGCTCAGCCCAAGCACACACCAAGTGGGCCCGGAAGAGGATTTTTATGTCATTTACTCATTTCTGTACACCCTAGGCTACTAGTTTCTTATAAGTAGGACCTTTTACTATTGTATAGAAATCTTTGGATCACTTTTAGATCTCTAGATCATCTTTGGACATTTTAGTTCTTAGATCATTGGGAGGCTGGCCATTCGGCCATGCCTGGACCTTATGCTTATGTATTTTCAACGGTGGAGTTTCTACACACCATAGATTAAGGTGTGGAGCTCTGCTGTACCTCGAGTATTAATGCAATTACTATTGTTCTTTCATTCAAATTCCGCTTGTTCTTTATCCAAGATATCACTTGTTCTTCAACATGATGAAGGTGATGATTGACGCCCATCACCATTCTCACCCATGAACAAGGTGACTGACAACCATTCTTGTTCTACAAGCATCTGAGGCTTAGTGAATATCTCTTGGATTCCTGATTGCACGATGCATGGTTGATCGCCTGACAACCGAGTGCTCGCCTGACAAACGAGCCAGCCATTCCGTGAGATCAGAGTCTTCGTGGTATAGGCAAGAACTGATGGCAGCATTCAAGAGAATCCGGAAGGTCTAACCTTGTCTGTGGTGTTCTGAGTAGGATTCAATGACTGAATGACTGTGACGTGCTTCAACCCTGTAACCTACTGGGCGTTAGTGACAGACGCAAAAGAGTTATTCTATTCCGGTAGGGGAGGGAACCACACCGGTGATTGGCAGCACTGTGACAGAGTGTGTGCATTAGCTTTCACTGCGAGGATGGGAGGTAGATGCTGACAACAGTGAGACCCTATACGAGCTTGCCATGGAAAGGAGTAAGAAGGGTTGGATGAAGACAGTAGGAAAGCAGAGAGACGGAAGGGAAGGCATCTTCATGCGCTTATCTGAAGTTCCTACCAATGAATTACATAAGTATCACTATCTTTATCTTCTATGTTATTTTCGTTCATCACCATATATATCTGAGTTTGCCTGATTAAGATTTACAAGATGACCATAGCTTGCTTCAATACTAACAATCTCCGTGGGATCGACCCTTACTCGCGTAAGGTTTATTACTTGGACGACCCAGTGCACTTGCTGGTTAGTTGTGCGAAGTTGTGTAATGCCATGGTATTGAGCGCACCAAGTTTTTGGAGCCATTACCAGGGATTATGAGAGTTGTGAAAAAGTATAGTTCACAATTTCGCGCACCAGAGGCATAGCGACCTTCTGTCGATCGCAGGTCAGCTTTGTTTTCCCTGCGAAACAAGAAACAATTATTAGCAAAGAAAACACACCAAAATCTGAAATAGACAGCCCAGCAAGATATACCCCTCTGCAGCAGATTTATCAACGTTTTTCCTTAGCAATTCATCTATCTCTTCACTTGATATTTCATATCTCTCACTACATTCATAAAAGAAGATGTTAACAAAAATAATTACGATGATAGACGGTAATATAGCTTACGAGGTACTGTACCCATCAAAGTATTGATCTTCTTCAGAAGATGAATCCTCTACAACAACTTTTTTCTTTTTTGATTGTGTTCTCAGTGGAAAAAAAGTATGAATCAGAAATAAAAAATTAATTTTATCACAGAATATTTATCCAAAGAAGTGCCTACTTTTTTGGTGTTGTTTTTGTTTTTTTTTTTCTTTTTCTTTTTCTTCTCCACCGGTATTGATTCTTCGCTTCTATAAGTTAATAAGAGACACTTCGGTTAATACACGAAATCTTTATAATCAAGCCAAAAGAAAGGAGTAATAATTTCAGAACATTACTCACCACTTGATTCAGATTCAGATTCTGAATCAGAATCTGACTCCTCTTGACTCTTCTTTCTTTTTCTGGAGTCCAATCTAGAAGGCAAACAATCATTATTTAGAACATACTAAAGATATAAAATACACCCAAATGAATGCACAAGATACACCCAACTGAATGGACAATATACACCCAACGCAGCAAAAGAAACACACCCAACTTAATAAACTACATAGACCCAACTTGATCAACAAAATACACCCAAATGATTCCACCAAATACACCCAACTCCAAAAAGAAATTACACCCAAGTATGGTACTTACTTTTTCCCCTTTTTGCTGGGGTGTTTCCTTGGTGAATCCTCTGAGTCTTCTTGAGTCTCAGACTCAGAGGTAGAACTGTCACTGTCAGTAGTTGTTTCTCTCTCCGAAGACGATGTTGAACTCGCCTTCCTTTTTTTGTTTTTTTTTATTTCTCGTTTTTTTCCTTTTTTTTCTATTTTTTTCATTTTTTCTCTTGTCTCCGCCATCTTTACAATCCCCTGAAACATTAGATATTTTAGTTAGCAGCATTCAGGTAAATAAAATACACCCAACATATTATGTTTACTTACTAAAATTTCCTCTGTTTCTGCACTCATTCTTTCCACCAACTGCTCCTTACTCCAGTTGGCAATCCAGGGTTTTGGTGGTCTTTCAGCCCTCTTCTTGCCTTTGTTTTTTGAAAGATGAAAGTAAATTATCATCAGGGGAAAGAGGCAGCCATCAATTACCTTCTTTTTTTTCTTGTAGTCTGTGATGCCCTTGATGATGAAGGTTAAAACATGCCCCGCCCAGTTTCGCTCCGTGATGCCGTCCATCTCAAAAATTGGGGCTAGGTGCACAAGCAAGATTTTGTTTATCGTCGTTGGAAAAAGGAACGCCATCTGTATATAGAGGATGAAAATCCTCTTGAACATTAGGCGTTCCTCTTCGTTACCAACGCCGATATCCATCATCTCATCGGTTAGACTTTTGAGGGTCTTACCCTGGAATCTTCTAAATATTATTTTGTCATCCTCAGAAAGTTTCTTATACTCGACTTTCTGAGAAAATAGATCTCCTACAAAAAGGAAAACAACAAAGTATCAAAGTCGGTTCAAATACACCCAAGCATCAACTTAAATACACCCAAGCATCAACTTAATATACACCTATAATTTTTAGCTAGTTACCTGTTGCATTGATGCCAAGCGCATGACCTATCTTTCTTGGTGTTATTTTGAAAGAACCATATCCTGTTTCCAGTCTGTTCTCCCCAAGTTTGAAGTTGTTTGCCAGCTCCCTTAACAGTTGGTGATGCACCCTTAGTGGTGGGATGTGCATCAACCCACCGAATCCGAGATCCCTCACTATCACCTTCTTCTCCTCAGTCATGTTTCTGAATTTATCACTTAGGAGATGTGTGGCACACTTAAGGTCTTTTGTTTGGTTTCTTGCTACCATTTTCTCTGAAATGAAAAATACACCCAAAGATATCAGTAAGATACACCCATTAATAACAGTAAGATACACCCATATATATGAGTCAGATACACCCAAAGATATCAGTAAGATACACCCATAGATATGATTCAGATACATCCATATATATCAGTCAGGTATCACTCAAACATGCTTCAATATACAAGGTCAAGCAACATTACAAGGTCAAGCAATATACACCCCCAATCTACGGAATATACCCCCAAAAATCAGTTACCAGAAGATCTAGAACAACAAGAATAAGAGTAAAACCTAGAATAACAACGTAGAAGAACAGTGTAACAAAGAAGCAAGAATAACAGTAAACCCTAGAACAACAACGTAGAAGTAAAATCTAGTTCGTAATCTGTAAAATATATAGGAATCGTAATGTAACGTACCTTGAGTATTGTTGCTTTGTTTTCTCTGGAGATTCTTGATGGAGAGTTTGATGGTGTGTTGATGGAGGTTTCGAAGGTTAGCGACGAGTTGTATATTTTGATTTTCGAATTTGCTCGAAAATGGAAGGGTTGCGTTTTTTTCGAATTGCTTTGAGAAGTGGAAGAAGTGGAAGAGTCTACCATTACTCGAAGCGTACGTAACCGTTTGAATGGGAGCGCGTGAATGTTACGCTCCATTCAATCCCTCTTCATGCGCGTGTATTGTTTATGGGCTGGGCTAACTTGTAAAACTTGAAACTCGTTTTTGCTTGTATGTGTAGCAGGTCCGATTTAAAAAATAGTTTTTTAGTTAAAAATTAAACAAATAATAAATTTACAAATCTATTGTTTACTAGATATTGCTGGATTTTATTTTATTTTTCTAATTTAAACCAAAAAATTTAGTCATATAATTTAAAAATTAAAAAAATAAAAAATTTAGTTTTTTAAAATTTTAAATTTTTATAAAAATATTTTATTTTTTTTTTATTCACCGGATAATGCAACACCCAGCCAGTTGACATTTTTTTGCTGCACTTGTTCGAAAATTAAGAGTAAATTAATATAAAAAAATTTAAAGTTTTAAATTTTTTTATTTTTCATGATATTATTAGAATTTTTTATTTTTATTTTATAACAAAAAAATATTTTTTTAGTTTACAAATTAAAAAAATAATAAATTTACAGATCTGTTGTTTACTAGATATTACTGGACTTTATTTTATTTTTCTAATATAAATAAAAAAATTTAATCTTATAATTTAAAAATAAAAAATTAGATTTTTAAATTTTAAATTTTTCTAAATTTTTTTATTTTTTTATTCACCAGGTAATGTAACACCCAAACAGTTGACATTTTTTTGGTGCACTTGTTCAAAAATTAAGAGTAAATTAATATAAAAAATTTAAATTTTTTATTTTTTATTTTTTTAGATATTGTTAGAATTTTTTATTTTTATATTATAATAAAAAAATAGTTTTTTGGTTTGCAAATTAAAAAAATAATAAATTTACAGATCTGTTGTTTACTAGATATTGCTGGACTTTATTTTATTTTTCTAATTTAAATAAAAAAATTTAATCTTATAATTTAAAAATTTAAAAATAAAAAATTTAGTTTTTTAAATTTTAAATTTTTCTAAAAATATTTTTTTATTTTTTTATTCACCGGATAATGGTACACCCAAACAGTTGACTTTTTTATTGTGGCACTTTTTCACAAATTAAGAATAAATTAGTTTAAAAATTAAAAAAAATTATTTTTATTTTTTAGATATTGTTGGAATTTTTTATTTTTCTATTATAATAAAAATAGTTTTTTAGTTTAAAAATTAAAAAAATAATAAATTTACAGATCTGTTGTTTACTAGATATTGCTGGACTTTATTTTATTTTTCTAATTTAAATAAAAAAATTTAATCTTATAATTTAAAAATAAAAAATTTACTTTTTTAAAATTTTAAATTTTTCTAAAAATATTTTTTTATTTTTTTATTCACCGGATAATGGTACACCCAGATAGTTGACTTTTTTTGCTACACCTGTTCACAAATTAAGAATAAATTAATTTAAAAAATTTAAAAATTTTCAATTTTTTATTTTTTTGATATTGTTGGAATTTTTTATTTTTCTATTATAATAAAAATATTTTTTTAGTTTAAAAATTAAACAAATAATAATTTTACAAATCTGTTGTTTACTAGATATTGCTGGATTTTATTTTATTTTTCTAATTTAAACCAAAAAATTTAGTCATATAATTTAAAAATTAAAAAAATAAAAAATTTAGTTTTTTAAAATTTTAAATTTTTATAAAAATATTTTATTTATTTTTTTATTCTCCGGATAATGCAACACCCAAACAGTTAACATTTTTTTGCTGCACTTGTTCGAAAATTAAGAGTAAATTAATATAAAAAATTTAAAATTTTTATTTTTATATTATAATAAAAAAATAGTTTTTTGGTTTAAAAATTAAAAAAATAATAAATTTACAGATCTGTTGTTTACTAGATATTGCTGGATTTTATTTTATTTTTCTAATATAAATAAAAAAATTTGAAAATAAAAAATTTAGTCTTTTAAATTATAAATTTTTCTAAAAATATTTTTTTATTTTTTTTATTCACCGGATAATGTTACACCCAAACAGTTGACCTTTTTATTGTGGCACTTGTTCACAAATTAAGAATAAATTATTTTAAAAAATTAAAAAGTTTTCATTTTTTTTATTTTTTTGATATTGTTGGAATTTTTTGTTTTTCTATTATAATAAAAATAGTTTTTTAGTTTAAAAATTAAACAAATAATAAATTTACAGATCTGTTGTTTACTAGATATTACTAGACTTTATTTTATTTTTGTAATTTAAATAAAAGAATTTAATCTTATAATTTAAAATTGTTAAATTTTTCTAAAAATATTTTTTTATTATTTTATTCACCAGATAATGTTACATCCGGACAGTTGACTTTTTCTGCTGCACTTGTTCACAAATTAAATATAAATTAGTTTAAAAAGTTTAAAAATTTTCAATCTTTTTATTTTTTTGATATTGTTGAAATTTTTTATTTTGCTACTAATAGAAAAAAGTTTTATAGTTTAAAAATTAAAAAAAATAAATTTATAGATCTGTTGTTTACTAGATATTGCTGGATTTTATTTTATTTTTCTAAATTAAACCAAAAAATTTAGTCATATAATTTAAAAATTAAAAAATAAAAAATTTAGTTTTTTAAAATTTTAAATTTTTCTAAAAATATTTTTTTATTTTTTTATTCACCGGATAATGCAACACCCACACAGTTGACATTTTTTTGCTGCACTTGTTCGAAAATTAAGAGTAGATTAATATAAAAAATTTAAAATTTAAAATTTTTTTATTTTTTGTGATATTGTTAGAATTTTTTATTTTTATTTTAGAATAAAAAAATATTTTTTTAGTTTTAAAATTGAAAAAACAATAAATTTACAGATCTGTTGTTTACTAGATATTGCTGGACTTTATTTTATTTTTCTAATATAAATAAAAAAATTTAATCTTATGATTTAAAAATAAAAAATTAGTTTTTTAAATTTTAAATTTTTCTAAATTTTTTATATTTTTTTATTCACCGGATAATGCAACATCCAGGCAGGTGACATTTTTTTTGGTGCACTTGTTCGAAAATTAAGAGTAAATTAATATAAAAAATTTAAATTTTTTATTTTTTTATTTTTTTGGATATTGTTAGAATTTTTTATTTTTATATTATAATAAAAAAATAGTTTTTTATTTTAAAAATTAAAAAAATAATAAATTTATGAATCTGTTGTTTACTAGATATTGCTGGATTTTATTTTATTTATTAAATAAAAAAATTTAATCTTATAATTTAAAAATTTAAAAATAAAAAATTTAGTTTTTTAAATTATAAATTTTTCCAAAAATATTTTTTTATTTTTTTATTCACCGGATAATGTTACACCCAAACAGTTGACTTTTTTATTGTGGCAATTGTTCACAAATTAAGAATAAATTAATTTAAAAAATTAAAAAATTTTCAATTTTTATTTTTTGATATTGTTGGAATTTTTTATTTTTCTATTATAATAAAAAATAGTTTTTTAGTTTAAAAATTAAACAAATAATAAATTTACAGATCTGTTGTTTACTAGATATTGCTGGACTTTATTTTATTTTTGTACTTTAAATAAAAAAATTTAATCTTATAATTTAAAAACAAAAAATTTTATTTTTTAAAATTTTAAATTTTTCTAAAAATATTTTTTTATTTTTTTATTCACCGGATAATGTTACACCATAACAGTTGACTTTTTTTGTTGCACTTGTTCAAAATTAAGAATAAATTAATTTAAAAAGTTTAAAAATTTTCAATTTTTTATTTTTTTGTTATTGTTGGGATTTTTTATTTTTCTACAAATTGAAAAAAAGTTTTATAGTTTAAAAATTAAAAAAATAATAAATTTACAGATCTGTTGTTTACTAGATATTGTTGGATTTTATTTTATTTTTCTAATTTAAACCAAAAAAATTAGCCATATAATTTAAAAATTAAAAATTAAAAAATTTAGTTTTTTTAAATTTTAAATTTTTCTCAAAATATTTTTGTATTTTTTTATTCACCGGATAATGCAACACCTAGACAATTGACATTTTTTGCTGCACTTGTTCGAAAATTAAGAGTAAATTAATATAAAAAATTTAAAATTTTTTAATTTTTTTGGATATTTTTAGAATTTTTTATTTTTCTACTATAATAAAAAAATAATTTTTTACTTTAAAAATTAAAAAAATAATAAATTTACAGATCTGTTGTTTACTAGATATTGCTGGACTTTATTTTATTTTTCTAATTT
Source organism: Arachis stenosperma (assembly GCF_014773155.1). NCBI lineage: Eukaryota > Viridiplantae > Streptophyta > Magnoliopsida > Fabales > Fabaceae > Arachis > Arachis stenosperma. The sequence continues at coordinate 18,416,702 of NC_080383.1, read as the reverse complement.
AAATAAAAAAATTTAATCTTATAATTTAAAAATTTAAAAATAAAAATTTAGTTTTTTATATATTAAATTTTTCTAAAAATATTTTTTTATTTTTTTATTCACCGGATAATGTTACACCCAAACAGTTGACTTTTTTTTGTTACACTTGTTCACAAATTAAGAATAAATTAATATAAAAAATTTAAAAATTTTCAATCTTTGATTTTTTGATATTTTTGGAATTTTTTATTTTTCTATTATAATAAAAAATAGTTTTTTAGTTTAAAAATTAAACAAATAATAAATTTACAAATCTGTTGTTTACTAGATATTGCTAGACTTTATTTTATTTTTCTAATTTAAATAAAAAGATTTAATCTTATTGTAGCAACCTCAATTTTAAAAATATAAATATAAATAAGTTATAATTTATTTTATAAAATTAGAGTTTCTTATTTTTAGAAAATTATTTTTATTATCAGTAATTGAATTAATTTTATAATAATTTAAATTTAATCAAATTCAAATTCTTATTATTATTTTTATTATTATCATTATTATTATTATTATTATTATTATTATTATTATTATTATTATTATTAATCATAAAGCACAAAAATAAAAGGCGGTGTTGATTAGGCATTACGATTGTATATATATGTATATTATTCTAATTATTATTACTATTATGCATGGACGCATATATATATGTAAGGCGGCAGCCATTTACTCAATGGAAAGCCATTGCATATGGATACACATATATATAATATTTAGGTATGAGTATTATTATAGTCTTATTATATCATTAGCTATATATAATAGTATCAACTGAAGAAATTAAGTAATATTTACTTCATTATTATTATTATACTTGCGCCGCCATATATATATGTATGTATATACAAGAATGAGAGGCGAGAGAGAAGAGTAACCAAGAGGAGAGGAGCGAAAGAACGTAAACCCCGTTAAACTTTCGGTTTCGATTTCTTACAATCCGTAACTCCAATCAAAAATCTAATCTGGTAAGAGTATTCGTAACCTCTTCTTCTACACGTTGGCACCATTTTTGATTAGTGAAAGTTGACAGTGACATAGTTCATCTTTTCTTTGGGTTTGGCCAACGGGAATTTTAGGAGGCATAGACGATTTTGGACGTTTTTTTCTTCGATAGCTCGGTCAGAAAGCTTCTCCAGAGCTTTGAATATTTTGATTCCGTACGAAGGTATGGTTTTGGTTTCTTGTAGTTAATGTTTAATGTCACGTGAAAACATAGGCTAGAAGACCTTAAGATAGGAGTGAAATGAATGAATAATTGATGGATTGTGTATATGGTATAAAATGTGAGGTCTAGCTGTTGTCAATAATTTGTTGTTGAAGTTGGTCGGTTTGGAAAAAGATTTAATATTAGTATTTGTTTGATTATGAAATAATTTGTTACTGGACATGATTTGAGTGACTGAGAGGTGTTTGGTTGATAGTTGGGACCCTTGAAGGGTGGCAGAAATTTGAGTCTTAGAGGAGATATTGCCAAAATTTCTTTAAGAATTAGAGTTTGATTTGAGGTAATATTTTAAAAGGGAAAGAGATTATTATGTGGCTTGTATATTTGAGACTATTTGTTGACCCTCTGTCGCAAGATGTGACCGGGCACTTTAACTCCCCGGATTCCCCCATGGGCATGCATATAATATGAATATTGAATATTATTGAGCTTGGAGTTTAACTCCATGGAATATTATACTATTGAGCTTGGAGTGTGACTCCATGGAATATTATATTTGAGCTTGGAGTTTGACTCCATGGAATATTATTGAGCTTGGGGATGCGCGCACAGAGGGACTGTCCAATGGTTAACTACCAGGACTTGTCGGGTTGGCTGTATAACCGACAGATGAGACTCATCAGCCATAGGACAGGCATACATCATATGCATTTGTTTGCTTTGTTTGGGTGTACATTGCTTTAGTTTGTGTAACTGTTAAATTCTGCTTATCCGCTACTTGCTCTACTTGCTGTAAATGCTTCTCTACCTGTGCTTTTCTTGCTTGAACTATATGTGTATGTTTTCTAAGAAATCCTCCTTGGCGAAGGTGTGAGGAGAGAGGATTGTCCCACCAATGATTCGGAGGATTAGAGGAGACAGAACGTGAATTATTAGGTTAAAGTTAGATTCAGAATTAGAATACCTTAGATAGCTTACCTAACTTTTGATTTAGTTTATTTTCCTTAAGAATGATTCTGAGTGTCGAAGTTTTAGGAATGCCTCCGGCTTTCCCGAGACCTTTTATATTAACTATGCGGGCACCTTTACCATACTGAGAACCTCCGGTTCTCATCCCATACTATGTTGTTGTTTTTCAGATGCAGGTGGAGAGACACCTCGATGAGCATTTGGGTATCCTCCTTACGAGCGAAGAACTGTCTTTTGGACTGTCATATTTGGTTTTAGGCTATGTATATATGTTTATAGAATCTCCGCATGTATGTTTTGTGTTTTGTCCCTCCTAGAGGTCGACTTGGAGATACAGGGGTTTATTTTGTGGTTTGAGTTTTATTTTGGGTTGTATATATACATAATTATATACTCTGGTCGGCCTTAGCTTCGCAGGTCGAGTCTGGAGCTTGCTATCTGAGTTTTGGAACTCTGATATGTATATATATGTGTTCAGTTATCTTTCGATTTTACCTGTCCGTTTTACGAATATCCATGCGAGTGTGTCACGATTTTCTGTTTATCGATTTGTTTAGCTTGTTCTTCAAGGCTCCTAGATATGATTTCACCCAACTATATCTATGTAGATATCATTTTCTTTTAAAGGTCGTAATACCTTGCCACCTCTGCTTTACGACTTAAGCGTAAGGCCCTGTGTGGTAGGGTGTTACATTATGGTATCAGAGCAGTTCGTTCCTGTAGAGCCTGAGGGATGAACTGATTATGCTTCTGGGCATACTCTGGGTGTGTGTATGTGCTATTAGGATATCTGATTAATATATGTGGCATAAATATTCATGAGCATGCATTTGGAACTTGAAGCATTAAACTTGCGATATTGAGACTGATCAACTTAATATCACTTGTTTGGTGTGAACAGGGACCAGATGTCGTCTCGTGGATCCGAACGAGGTATACGGAGAGAAAATCCCGAGGTTGAACCAGTGCAAGGACGTCGAGGTGGAAACCCTAGTGCTAGTACGAGTAACATAAGTCGATACTATAAGTCAATGACCCTTACTGATTTCCTCAAGAATGGTCCACCTCGGTTTAACGGAAACGCCAATGCCCTGGAGGCTGATCAGTGGTTTCGAGAAGTAGAGAGGTTTTTGTACACTCAGCACATTCCTGAAGTACAGTCAGTGGAGATAGTGACTCATATGTTGGAGGGAGATGCTCAGAATTGGTGGCAAGAGTTGTGTCATACCTTGCAGGTGGAGTTAACGGATGTCCCTTGGCATAGATTCAAGACAGAGTTTTACGGGAGATATTTCTTGCATGCGTTTCGCATTGCAAAAGAATTGGAGTTAATGCAGCTGAAGCAGAAGGATATGTCTGTCGCTGACTATACCCGTGAATTCGACAATCTGTGCCGTTTCTCAAAAACTTGTCAAGGAAATCCAGCCGATTATGAGGAATGGAAGTGTGCTCAGTATGAGAAAGGACTAAGGAGAGATATCTTTAATTACGTGTATCCACAAAAGCTAACAAATTTCACTGAGTTGGTTAAGAAGAGCCAGCTCGCTGAGGATTGCTCCATGAAGTGGACACTGCTACAGGAAGGCTTTGGTTAGACCACTCCAGAAGAGTCGCGCAGGTACGGACTGGGAATGTGTTTTCGATGTGGAGCACCGGGACATATGTCTAGGGATTGTTCACGTGGGAGAGCCGCAGATGCGGGTTGGCCACGACAGGATCGAGGTAAGTATGATACAGAATGCATAAGACAGATTTGTTCCATGTAGAGCTAGGACTCCGCTTTCGTTTAGGTTACGTAATCAGATATGGAAGTTTAGGACTGGAAAGACTGGACGTAGTTTTGGACTTGGATACGGACTAGGAGGTTAGGCCGATAGAAATATCTGTTTGATAACCGGTTAGGTGTCGAGAGAAAAAGTAAGTTGTGATAGATTTAGTGTTAGAGACTGAACCAGTTTCGATTGTATTACGAAAGGTGGAACCATTAGAATCGGCAGAACTTAAGAGCTAGACGAAGTGAGTATTAGAAGTGATAAACCCGTCGATCTAATACCAACTTGCCTTATAACCTTTCTGTATCGAGTCTATCTTGCATCTTCCGTTTTGCGTAGACTTTTAAATCATAAGAATATCCTGAATTTGCAAACTAAACATGTCAGATCTTTCTGTTTTCTTTGACATGTTTAAGAAGGGAAGTTACATTAGTATGAATCTCTTCCATTTTATATCAATTTTCGAGGACGAAAATTTTTATAAGGTGGGTAGGATGTAGCAACCTCAATTTTAAAAATATAAATATAAATAAGTTATAATTTATTTTATAAAATTAGAGTTTCTTATTTTTAGAAAATTATTTTTATTATCAGTAATTGAATTAATTTTATAATAATTTAAATTTAATCAAATTCAAATTCTTATTATTATTTTTATTATTATCATTATTATTATTATTATTATTATTATTATTATTATTATTATTATTATTAATCATAAAGCACAAAAATAAAAGGCGGTGTTGATTATGCATTACGATTGTATATATATGTATATTATTCTAATTATTATTACTATTATGCATGGACGCATATATATATGTAAGGCGGCAGCCATTTACTCAATGGAAAGCCATTGCATATGGATACACATATATATAATATCTAGGTATGAGTATTATTATAGTCTTATTATATCATTAGCTATATATAATAGTATCAACTGAAGAAATTAAGTAATATTTACTTCATTATTATTATTATACTTGCGCCGCCATATATATATGTATGTATATACAAGAATGAGAGGCGAGAGAGAAGAGTAACCAAGAGGAGAGGAGCGAAAGAACGTAAACCCCGTTAAACTTTCGGTTTCGATTTCTTACAATCCGTAACTCCAATCAAAAATCTAATCCGGTAAGAGTATTCGTAACCTCTTCTTCTACACGTTGGCACCATTTTTTATTAGTGAAAGTTGACAGTGACATAGTTCATCTTTTCTTTGGGTTTGGCCAACGGGAATTTTAGGAGGCATAAACGATTTTGGACGTTTTCTTCTTCGATAGCTCGGTCAGAAAGCTTCTCCAGAGCTTTGAATATTTTGATTCCGTACGAAGGTATGGTTTTGGTTTCTTGTAGTTAATGTTTAATGTCACGTGAAAACATAGGCTAGAAGACCTTAAGATAGGAGTGAAATGAATGAATAATTGATGGATTGTGTATATGGTATAAAATGTGAGGTCTAGCTGTTGTCAATAATTTGTTGTTGAAGTTGGTCGGTTTGGAAAAAGATTTAATATTAGTATTTGTTTGATTATGAAATAATTTGTTACTGGACATGATTTGAGTGACTGAGAGGTGTTTGGTTGATAGTTGGGACCCTTGAAGGGTGGCAGAAATTTGAGTCTTAGAGGAGATATTGCCAAAATTTCTTTAAGAATTGGAGTTTGATTTGAGGTAATATTTTAAAAGGGAAAGAGATTATTATGTGGCTTGTATATTTGAGACTATTTGTTGACCCTCTGTCGCAAGATGTGACCGGGCACTTTAACTCCCCGGATTCCCCCATGGGCATGCATATAAATATGAATATTGAATATTATTGAGCTTGGAGTTTAACTCCATGGAATATTATACTATTGAGCTTGGAGTGTGACTCCATGGAATATTATATTTGAGCTTGGAGTTTGACTCCATGGAATATTATTGAGCTTGGGGATGCGCGCACAGAGGGACTGTCCAATGGTTAACTACCAGGACTTGTCGGGTTGGCTGTATAACCGACAGATGAGACTCATCAGCCATAGAACAGGCATACATCATATGCATTTGTTTGCTTTGTTTGGGTGTACATTGCTTTAGTTTGTGTAACTGTTAAATTCTGCTTATCCGCTACTTGCTCTACTTGCTGTAAATGCTTCTCTACCTGTGCTTTTCTTGCTTGAACTATATGTGTATGTTTTCTAAGAAATCCTCCTTGGCGAAAGTGTGAGGAGAGAGGATTGTCCCACCAATGATTCGGAGGATTAGAGGAGACAGAACGTGAATTATTAGGTTAAAGTTAGATTCAGAATTAGAATACCTTAGATAGCTTACCTAACTTTTGGTTTAGTTTATTTTCCTTAAGAATGATTCTGAGTGTCGAAGTTTTAGGAATGCCTCCGGCTTTCCCGAGACCTTTTATATTAACTATGCGGGCACCTTTACCATACTGAGAACCTCCGGTTCTCATCCCATACTATGTTGTTGTTTTTCAGATGCAGGTGGAGAGACACCTCGATGAGCATTTGGGTATCCTCCTTACGAGCGAAGAACTGTCTTTTGGACTGTCATATTTGGTTTTAGGCTATGTATATATGTTTATAGAATCTCCGCATGTATGTTTTGTGTTTTGTCCCTCCTAGAGGTCGACTTGGAGATACAGGGGTTTATTTTGTGGTTTGAGTTTTATTTTGGGTTGTATATATACATAATTATATACTCTGGTCGGCCTTAGCTTCGCAGGTCGAGTCTGGAGCTTGCTATCTGAGTTTTGGAACTCTGATATGTATATATATGTGTTCAGTTATCTTTCGATTTTACCTGTCCGTTTTACGAATATCCATGCGAGTGTGTCACGATTTTCTGTTTATCGATTTGTTTAGCTTGTTCTTCAAGGCTCCTAGATATGATTTCACCCAACTATATCTATGTAGATATCATTTTCTTTTAAAGGTCGTAATACCTTGCCACCTCTGCTTTACGACTTAAGCGTAAGGCCCTGTGTGGTAGGGTGTTACACTTATAATTTAAAAACAAAAAATTTAATTTTTTAAAATTTTAAATTTTTTTCAAAATATTTTTTTTATTCACCGGATAATGTTACACCCGGACAGTTGACTTTTTTTGTTGCACTTGTTCACAAATTAAGAATAAATTAATTTAAAACATTTAAAATTTTCAATTTTTTATTTTTTTTTATATTGTTGGAATTTTTTATTTTTCTATTATAAGAAAAAATAGTTTTTTAGTTTAAAAATTAAACAAATAATAAATTTACAAATCTGTTGTTTACTAGAGATTGCTAGACTTTATTTTATTTTTCTAATTTAAAGAAAAAGATTTAATCTTATAATTTAAAAATAAAAAATTTAATTTTTTAAAATTTTAAATTTTTCTAAAAATATTTTTTTTATTTTTTTTCACCGGATAATGTTACACCCGGACAGTTGCCTTTTTTGTTGCACTTGTTCACAAATTAATAATAAATTAATTTAAAAAATTTAAAATTTTTCAATTTTTATTTTTTCATATTGTTGAGATTTTTTATTTTTCTACTAATAGAAAAAAAATTTTATAGTTTAAAAATTAAAAAAATAATAAATTTACAAATCTGTTGTTTACTAGATATTGCTGGATTTTATTTTATTTTTCTAATTTAAACAAAAAAATTTAATCATATAATTTAAAAATTTAAAAATAAAAAGTTTACTTTTTTAAAATTTTAAATTTTTTAAAAATATTTTTTTATTTTTTTATTCACCGAATAATGCAACACCCATACACTTGACATTTTTTTGTTGCACTTGTTCGAAAATTAAGTGTAATCTAATATAAAAAAATTAAAATTTTTTAATTTTTTTTGGATATTGTTAGAATTTTTTATTTTTATATTATAATAAAAAAATAGTTTTTAGTTTAAAAATTAAAAAAATAATAAATTTACAGATCTATTGTTTACTAGATATTGCTGGACTTTATTTTATTTTTTAATATAAACAAAAAAATTTAATCTTATAATTTAAAAATTTTAAAATAAAAAATTTAGTTTTTTAAATTTTTTTAAAAATATTTTTTATATTTTTTATTCACTGGATAATGTTATATAACATTCCGAGTTTTCGAAAAATTAAATAATGATGTATTATTTTATTTAAAGAATATTATTTTTTTAAAAGTAATTAAATTAAATTTTATGATAATTTGAGTTTAAAATTTATTAAAATTTTTAAATTATTTTTATTATTATAATAAGATATTTCAAAATATATTATTATTATTATTATTATTATTATTATTATTATTATTATTATTATTGTTGTTGTTGTTGTTGTTTAAAAGAAAAAGAAGAAGTGGCCGAAGCCATTTAGAGCAAAAGAGAGGAAATGAAGCATAGCTTATATGTATATATACATATATATATAACCAATGCCACCAAATCACCATTTATTATATTCATTACCTTAGTTCCATATATATATATATAACCGTGAGTCTTTAAGGGAATCAAAGAAAAGAGATTGAAACGTGGCTCATATGCATACATTTACACATATATAACAATGACACCTCACCATCCTCACTAATCAAAATCTTTACCTATCTCTTTTCATTAATTCATTATTGCCACGGACAGGGAGAAGAAAGAAAGGCCGAGAGAGAGACCGTCGGTGAGAGAGGAAACCATGACTCCTTTTGATCTTTTGGCTTCGATTTCTTAAGATTCGTAAATCCAATAAAAAATTTAATTCGATAAAAGTGTTTGTATCCTTCTCCTTTTTGTATTGGTGTCAATTTTGATCGGTGAAAGTCGACGGTAACGTAGCTCTCCTGTCCCTTGAGTTTGGCCAACTGGAATTCTAGGAGACACAGATGATTTCTGACGCTTTTCTCTTCAGCAGTTCGGTCAAAAAGTTTCTCCAGAGCTTTCGTTGATTTTGATTTCATACGGAAGTAGGGGGTTTCATTTTTAAAATTACAAGTTTTTTTTAATTTAAGAATGCCAAAAAACTTATTGAGTAATTGCAAATAATTTACACGTGTTTTATGTGTCTAATTGATGAGAATTGGTTGTAATTGTGAGTGTTGGTCAATTTGGTGTTGCTTGTTAAATTGCAATGTGATTTGAGTTTATGAATTGGGTTTGAATTGAGAATGTGTTTGATGCTGGAATTTATGGTTATAGAAGTGGATGGTAACTGATTTTGGTATTAGTATGATGGTGATAGGTGTTGATGAAGGACTGGTAAAAATACACAAGAAGGTGATTTTGGTTAGTATTAAATATTAAACGAGTATGGTCGGAGGAATTTGTAAAGTCTGAATGAAGAAATGAATTTTCTTTAATTTCAAAAGCAAAAGATTTGAAACGGGCTAATTTTATTGAAATAGAAAGAGGCTTAACTTTAAATAAAATGATTTGATTCTATTTGATATTTGAAAAACGGTATGAATATTGAGAACGATTTATTACTTGGAAATGTTTTGAAAAGTGTTTGAAAGATAATTAATGGAATCTCTGCCACAGGAGAGCAGAGAATAAAGATTAGAGAATATATTAACTAAAAGGATATCTGCCACATGAGAGTAGAAAACAAAGATTAAAGGAATATATTAATTAATGAAATGACTGCCACAGGAGAGCAGATGGGACATTGTTTGGGCCTTAGTGCCAAATGTAAAGTGGGAACGCCCACACACTGAGAACTGTTTTCCAGATGTACGCTTATTGATTTGGAAAGTCGCACTGTATGCGGCCTAGCCGTACGACTTATAAGCACACTGTATGCATCTGGAAAGCCATATCTGGGACTCGTGCCCGGGTAATGTCGGGAGCGGATAGGCAACCGACACATGAGCTCATGGCCTGCATTAGGAACAGACATGCATCATGTTGTTTGCACATTTGTATTTGGTTGTGTTTGCTTGTATTACTTCTCTGTGATTGTGCTGTTTGACTTGTTTGTATGCTGGTTTGAATCCCTTACTTGTACTGTTAGTTCACGAATATATTGAGGTGAGATGTTGTTAGTTCACGAATATATTGAGGTGAGATGTTGTGGTTGAAAAATGATTATGTGGCTGAGAGATGGTTAGTATGACTATTTTCGTGATTAAAATCTGTGTTGAGTTTAGATATTTAGAGAAAAGTACTTATTTATCTAAATTAAAAATAAAAGTATTTTCAAAGGTTTAACAAAATAGTTTTACTAAGTAAGTTAATTATTTGCATTAAATTCATTACTTGTACGACATTCACATTCTCTACTGAGAACGTGTGGTTTGTTCTCACCCCAAAATCTTCCACCCTTTTAGTGACAGGTTCGAAGATTCAGTATGAAGCTGCGGACGATCAGTAAATTTACTTGTGATACCTGTTATTTTTATAGAGTTCCCTCATCCTTGTTGCTTTAGCTTTTATTTTGTCCAAAGGAATAGTTATTATCTTCAAGTAATAATAATCACATAATTACTAGTAATGATAATTATTATACAAAAGATTTCAAATAAGTCTCAGTTACAACTCCTATCCCTCTGTATAAAATAAAATTTAAAATAAAATAAAATTTAAAGCAATAAGGGCAAGGGAACTCTATAAAAATAACAGGAATCACAAGCAAATCTACTAATCGTCTGTAGCTTCTTACTGAATCTTCGAACCTGTGACACTGAAAGGGTGGAAGATTTTGGGGTGAAAATAAACCACATGTTCTCAGTAGGGAAGGAGAATGCCGTAAGAGTAATGAAATAAAATGCAAATAATTAACTTTACTCAATAAAACTATATTTTTATCAAACCTTTTGAAAATACTTTTTACTATTACTTTATATAATTAATTACCTTCTTTAAATTTTTGAACTTAAGACAAATTCCAATCAAAACCTCAGTTCTCAGCCACCTCAATACACAAGCTAATAACACAGAAAACAGATCAACACATAAACAAGTAGCAAAAAGACAAACAGCACAATCATAGAGAGACAAGATAAGCAAACTCAATCAAATGCAAATACGCAAACAATGATGATGCATGTCTATCCCTAACGCAGGCCATGAGCTCATGTGTCGGTTGCCTACCCGCCCCCGACATTACCCGGGCACAAGTCCCAGATATGGCTTTCCAGATGCATACAATGTGTTTATAAGTCGTACGACTAGGCCGCATACAGTGTGACTTTCCAAATCAATAAGCGTATATCTGGAAAACAGTTCTCAGTGTGTAGGCGTCCCCACTTTACATTTGGCACTAAGGCCCAAACAATGTCATATCTGCTCTCCTGTGACAGTCATTTCATTAATTAATATATTCCTTTAATCTTTATTCTCTGCTCTCCTGTGATAGAGATTCTTTTAATTATCTTTCTTTCCTTTACTTTTCGTTCTTCTTCTTCTTTTCTTTTTTATCAAACCGAACTCAAAACATAACTTAAAGCAAAATCCCTTCTCAAAAGATTGAGTTTAAAACATCATACTTATCTTAATAAATCAGTTTGAAAACAAAACTCTTTTCGTAATAAATCGAAATCAAGTAATATTCTTAAATTAGATTTGCTTTTAAATAACACTTTAAATAAAGTCTTAAAGTTTTATAACAATTTGGCAGCGTTTCCTTTAAATTTTGGGCTTTGCCATCCTTTAAAGGTCCCAACCTAACCACCACCTTTCAAACACTTTTCAAAATATTTTCAAGTAACAACTCATTTTCAATATCCACACCGTTCAAAATATCAAATAGAATCAAATCATTTTCTTTAAAGCTAAGCCTCTTTCTATTTCAATAAAATTAGCCCGTTTCAAATATTTTGCTTTTGAAATTAAAGGAAATTCATTTCTTCATTCAGACTTTACAAATCCCTCCGATCATACTCGTTTAACATTTAATACTAACCAAAATCACATTCTTGCGTATTTTTACCAGCCCTTCATCAGCACCTATTCACCATCATACTAATACCAAAATCAGTTACCATCCACTTCCATAACCATAAATTCCAGCATCAAATACAGTCTCGATTCAAATCCAATTCATAAACTCAAATCACATTTCAATTTAACAAGCAACACCAAATTGACCAACACTCACAATTACAACCAACTCTCACTACAACATTTTCAGGTTGAGACAACATTTAAAAAATATTGCTTAAAGGCTGATACAATGTTACTTTTGATCTATGGCAACACTTTTAGACCTAAGGCAACGTTTTTAGGCGGCGTTGCATATGCAGTCGTTGCCTTAGATCAAGGCAACACTTTTTTGTTTCAAAAGCAACGCTTTTGAGAGCAACACTTGGTAAGTGTTACCTTTGGTTGAAAAACAACAACACTTTAAAGGTGTGTTTGAGACAACACTTTTTCAGTGTTGTCTTTTCTCTTATATTTTGGTCACTACTAAAAAGTGTTGCCTATTTGTAATAAAATGCAACCCTTTTATGTGTTGCTTATAAGTTTGAATTCGCAATACTTTGAAGTATTGCCTATTAGTTATGAATATGCAACATTTTAAAGCATTGCCTTTTCTTTTAGATATGCAACCTATACAAGTGTTGCCTTTTCTTTTGAATATGCAACCTATACAAGTGTTGTCTAATATTCAAAATATACATCTAATAGAAGGGTTGCCTTTTTGACAAAAGTAAAAGTTGTTTTTGTAGTAAAATTACAAAAAAATAATAATAAAATTCACAATAGAATTTTTTGTCATACATGTATAATCATTTTAATTAATAAGTAAATTTGTGTACAGTAGAAAAATTTAGAAAAAAGACAATAACTAATAATAAAGTTCTAATTAAAATAGATATTAAAAGGTTCAATTAATATTTCAAATACATATTTGTTAATAATTCTCAATAAAATAATAAAATTTTTGTTTGACAATAATTGTTATAAAAAAATAGTAATTAATATTTGTCAAAAAGACATCAATCTACTTACATATTTTTATATTCATGCTTGACTTGTTTCGTATGCTAAATTTGCAAATAATACACAACAAAAAATGAACAACTTATCATAAAAAAATGAATGAATGGCAGAAGATAACGGAAACAAAAGTGAAGAAGCTGAAATTGAAATAATAGTGCAAGGAGTTCTTGTCAAAACTAAAACTGAAAATAATGATAGGGTTCAGTGAATGAAATGAAAGATAAGATAAAAATGATAATTAGTGGTGATTAGAGAAAAGCCGTGTGTCTTGGTTCATTAATGAAAGGCTATGTGTCACATTTTTCTTTCTCCAAAGTAATTCAGTCATGCATGAAGATTAAAATGAAATTGATAAATGTTAATGCATGATCAAGGGTCATTGGTCATTCAATGAGAAAAGGCATGTGTCATAGTTTTATATATAAACTTATGCATAAAAAGCCACGTTTTAAAATTTTCTTTCTTTCTTTGTTTCTTACCAAAACTAAATGATTAATAATAATAATAATAATAATAATAATAATAATAATAATAATAATAAAAATAAATTTAATATTTGTCTAATTAAAATATATATATTTTTATAAATAATTTAAATTTAATAAAATAAATAATATTTAATTATTTTTGTTGAAAATAATTTTTTAAAAAAATTATATCTCAATATAATATAATAACTTATAAATAGTTAATTATTTAATTTTCAAAAGTTCGGAGTCTTACATCCTATCCCACTTATAAAAATTTTCGTCCTCAAAAATTGATACAAAATAAAAGAATGAAGTTCAAACTAGCTTTACTTTTGAACACATTAGGAAAAAAACAAAATATTTTGACATATATAAGACGTAATATATAAGGAGGAAGATTTAAGGTCTCACTATATATATATATATATATATATATATTACTTATACGGTTTTTAAATCCAGGATATTCTTATGGCTTAAAATTATAGGGAAGAAGTCTGGCGCAAAGCAAAAGATACAAGGTAGGCTCGATGCAAAAAGGTTACAAGGTAGGCTGGTATTAGAACGACAGGTATATCGTTTGCACACTAAACTCATACTAACTTTAGAGCTTCAGCTGCCTAAACTTCAACATGACGTAACTTCACCATTCCCAACCATACCATATTAAACAGATTCTCCATGGATTCTCAACCTCATCAAACATTCCGCAACCCACTAACAGGCACAAATCTAACTTCAACAAAACTCCTTTGCAAGAATCAAGCTCCTTAACATCCTGTGACATTGCACACTTACAAACTCCACCTTCCGCGTCCGCACAACGTATCCTAAAGAACTAACATATCGCTTGCCATATATAACGATCGCACGTGTCACCAAAACAAGTCTCAAGTCACTCAAAAGGATACAAGACCTTAGAGAAAGGACAAGCAATAAGGAAAATGTTCACCAAGATTTCTACGTTTCTCTTTGATGCATTAATAAGTCCAAAGTTACATCAGAGAATACATGAGCCCAAAAAAAAAATAGTTTAAACAGCACAAGGAAGAATCACACGTTACTCTAAAACAAGCTTGAGTTACCTAAAAAGATATCAAACTTAGGAAGAGAAGAACAAAATTTATGGACGGGGTTCATAGGAATTCAAGAGAATGTTGAAGAACACTATCAGGCAGGGAATAATTCAGAATGCAAGGTTCGAAACAAGAACTCCAAAAGAACCAAATTCAATCGGAATGAGATATACATAAGATGCAAGACATGAAGCAAAAGAACCAAACCGCATCTTAAGAAAAACAGATATCTCAGGAAATTTAAGAAGACATATGTAGTCAGAATCAAATGAAAAAGCATATGAACAAGGAAATAGGATTGGAGAATAAATTATTATTATTATTATTATTATTATTATTATTATTATTATTTATGTTGGGAATAAGACACCATTTTCCCTTGAGAAAACACCTTTGACAGAGAAATAAAATAGACACAATCACAACACAAGAATTTAACGTGAAAACTCCAATTACCGGAGAAAAAACCACGGCCGTTGTCAAATGACAACCAGAGAATATCACTATGTGAAAATTGTTACAACACATAGACTTCTTTCTCTCTAACACTGGCACCCCAGTACACCCACACTCTCTCAAAGCAAATATCTAACTACACCTTACAACACTCTCTAATCAAAGAGTACAGAGGAAAAGAAAAATCAGATACAAGCTTAAAGTGTTTCTGACTGGTGCAAAATCAAATGGAGAACTTAGCCCCATATTTATAGCCTAGGCTACCCACTCCATTTGCTATCCTAAGCAATGTGGGACTAATTCAACCAAATCCTAACAATCTCCACCTTGATTGAAATAGTCACACATCTTCAGCTTCCATTGTCAACACCGACAATTCTTTGCTGCCATTGTCTATACCGACAATCATAGTTCAGAGAACTATCATACTCCACCATGAAAGTATACTTACTTAGAATTAGACTACTCCAAGCATTTCGCCTTGGTACAGATCAAAACCTTGCTGAAAATTCATGGTGCAACTTCCAAATTGGCTTTTCCTGGAAGTTCTTCAGCCATCGACCTAACTCCGCCATACACCTTGCATCTCAACGCCAACCAATGCCCGTGTGCAATTGTGGACCCGATTGCCACAACTTATCCTTATCCATAGCAGTTCGGTAATACCATGAGGATACTTCTTGTCTTCTAGAGAACATCATCTTCTCTCATAGAGAGAGCAACCAGAGATCTTCTCCTTCAACACCTTGTGCAAACCTGTTTGTATCAACACATCCTTGACTTGTATTTGCCACAAGCCAAAATTGATTCTTCCATCAAATTTTTCTATTTCAAGCTTCACAGCACTTGAATATCCTGACATTGTTGCAACCGTATACTGGAATAGTATAACTCAACTGTAGACCGTGTACTAGGAAGGGTCCCCAGGAAAGAGAGGTGGGTCACAATGGACACACTTAAATACCAGGTCTTTCCTTAGCCAGAACCTTTCCAAACTGCACTCTCACAGTGTCACACTGCCTTCCAGCAACAACAACAGCAACCAAAGATCAACCTCAAGCCACAGGACAAAATTCTTTTCTGATGTGGAAGGTCAGACTAGGCTGCAACCACAGAGCATACTAAGAATAAATCCCACCGAACCGAAGCTCTGATACCACTTGTTGGGAATAAGACACCATTCCCCTTGAGAAAACACCTTTGATAGAGAAATAAAATAGACACAATCACAACACAAGAATTTAACGTGAAAACTCCAATTACCGGAAAAAAACCACGGCCGTTGTCAAATGACAACCAGAGAATATCACTATGTGAAAATTGTTACAACACATAGACTTCTTTCTCTCTAACACCGGCACTCCAGTACACCCACACTCTCTCAAAGCAAATATCTAACTACACCTCACAACACTCTCTAATCAAAGAGTACAGAAGAAAAGAAAAATCAGATACAAGCTTAAAATGTTTTTGACTGGTGCAAAAACAAATGGAGAACTTAGCCTCATATTTATAGCCTAGGCCACCCACTCCATTTGCTATCCTAAGTAATGTGGGACTAATTCAACCAAATCCTAACCATTTAAAAGAAAAAGAAGAAGTGGCCGAAGCCATTTCGAGCAAAAGAGAGGAAATGAAGCATAGCTTATATGTATATATACATATATATAACCAATGCCACCAAATCACCATTTATTATATTCATTACCTTTGTTCCATATATATATAACCGTGAGCCTTTAAGGGAATCAAAGAAAAGAGATTGAAACGTGGCTCATATGCATACAATTACACATATATAACAATGACACCTCACCATCCTCACTAATCAAAATCTCTACCTATCTCCTTTCATTAATTCATTATTGCCACGGACAGGGAGAAGAAAGAAAGGCAGAGAGAGAGACCATGGGTGAGGGAGGAAACTATGACTCCCTTTGATCTTTCGGCTTCAATTTTTTGAGATTCGTAAATCCAATAAAAAATCTAATCCGATAAAAGTGTTCATATCCTTTTTCTTTATGTATTGACGTCACTTTTGATCAGTGGAAATCGACGGTGATGTAGCTCTCCTGCCCCTTGAGTTCGGCCAACTGGAGTTCTAGGAGACACAGATGATTTCTGACGCTTTCCTCTTCAGCAACTCGGTCAAAAAGTTTCTCTGGAGCTTTCGTTGATTTTGATTTCATACGGAGGTAGGGGATTTCGTTTTTAAAATTACAAGTTTTTTTTTTAATTTAAGAATGCCAAAAAACTTATTGAGTAATTGTAAATAATTTACACGTGTTTTGTGTGTCTAATTGATGAGAATTGGTTGTAATTGTGAGTGTTGGTCAATTTGGTGTTGCTTGTTAAATTGCAATGTGATTTGAGTTTATGAATTGGGTTTGAATTGAGACTGTGTTTGATGCTGGAATTTATGGTTATAGAAGTGGATGGTAACTGATTTTGGTATTAGTATGATGGTGAATAGGTGCTGATGAAGGGCGGGTAAAAATACACAAAAAGGTGATTTTTGTTAGTATTAAATGTTAAACGAGTATGGTCGGAGGAATTTGTAAAGTCTGAATGAAGAAATGAATTTTCTTTAATTTCAAAAGCAAAAGATTGGAAACGGGCTAATTTTATTGAAATAGAAAGAGGCTTAGCTTTAAAGAAAATGATTTGATTCTATTTGATATTTTGAACGCTGTGAATGTTGAAAATGATTTTTTACTTGAAAATCTTTTGAAAAGGGTTTGAAAGGTGGTTAGGTTGGAACCCTTGAAGGGTGGCAAAACCCGAATTTTAAAGAAATTGCTGTCAAATTTTTATAAAACTCTAAAACTTTATTTAAAGTGTTATTTAAAAGCAAATTTAATTTAAGAATATTACTTGATTTCGATTTATTACGAAAAGAGTTTTGTTTTCAAACCGATTTATTAAGAAAAGTATGATATTTTAAACTCAATCTTTTGAGAAGGGATTTCGCTTTGAGTTATGTTTTGAGTTCGGTTTGATAAAAAAGAAAAGAAGAGGAAGAACGAAAAGTAAAGGAAAGAAAGATAATTAAAGGAATCTCTGCCACAGGAGAGCAGAGAACAATGATTAAAGGAATATATGAATTAATGAAATGACTGCCACAGGAGAGTAGATGTGACATTGTTTGGGCCTTAGTGCCAAATGTAAAGTGGGGACGCCCACACACTGAGAACTATTTTCCAGAGGTACGCTTATTGATTTGGAAAGTCACGTTGTATGCGGCCTAGCCGTACGACTTATAAGCACACTGTATGCATCTGGAAAGCAATATCTGGGACTTGTGTCCGGGTAATGTCGGGAGCGGGTAGGCAACCGACACATGAGCTCATGGCCTGCATTAGGAATAGACATGCATCATGTTGTTTGTACATTTGTATTTGGTTGAGTTTGCTTGTATTACTTCTTTGTGATTGTGCTGTTTGACTTGTTTGTATGTTGGTTTGAATCCCTTACTTGTGCTGTTAGTTCACGGATGTATTGAGGTAAGATATTGTGGTTGAAATATGATTATGTGGCTGAGAGATTGTTAGTATGACTAATTTTGTGATTGAAATCTATTTTGAGTGTAGAAATTTAAAGAAAAGTAATTATTTATCTGAAGTAGAAATAAAAGTATTTCCATTGGTTTAACAAAATAGTTTTACTAAGTTAATTATTTGCATTAAATTCATTACTTTTATGGCATTCTCATTCCCTATTGAGAACGTGTAGTTTGTTCTCACCCCAAAATCTTCCACTCTTTCAGTGACAGGTTTGAAGATTCAGTATGAAGCTGCGGACGATTAGTAGATTTACTTGTGATGCCTGTTGTTTTTATAGAGTTCCCTCGTCCCTGTTGCTTTAGCTTTTATTTTATCCAAAAGGATAGGTATTGTCTTCAAATTTTATATTGAATTCATTTGTATATTTATTATTATTATAATTGATTTTAATTACTAAAAATTTTCTGGTATTTTCTTATAAACAATGCATTAAATAATAAAGGAAATTAGGTTCGCCCTTTTTTACGATCATGAGATGCTAAAAGTTAGGGTGTTACATGTTACAGCCAAACAGTTTACTTTTTTATTGTGCCACTTGTTCACAAATTAAGAATAAATTAATTTAAAAAATTTAAAAATTTTCAATTTTTTATTTTTTTGATATTTTTAGAATTATTTATTTTTCTACTAATAGAAAAAAATATTTTTATAGTTTAAAATTTAAAAAAATAATAAATTTACAGATCCGTTGTTTACTAGATATTGCTGGATTTTCTTTTATTTTTCTAATTTAAAACAAAAAATTCAATCATATAATTTAAAAATTCAAAAATAAATATTTTGTTTTTTAAAATTTTAAATTTTTCTAAAAATATTTTTTTAATTTTTTTATTCACCGGATAATGCAACACCCAGACAGGTGACATTTGTTTGTTACACTTGTTCGAAAATTAAGAGTAAATTAATATAAATTTTTTTTGGATATTGTTAGAATTTTTTATTTTTATATTATAATAAAAAATAGATTTTTGGTTTAAAAATTAAAAAAATAATAAATTAACAGATCTGTTGTTTACTAGATATTGCTAGACTTTATTTTATTTTTCTAATATAAATAAAAAAACTTAATCTTATAATTTAAAAATTTAAAAATAAAAAATTTAGTTTTTTAAATTATAAATTTTTCTAAAAATATTTTTTTATTTTTTTATTCACCGGATAATGTTACACCCAAACAGTTGACTTTTTATTATGGCACTTGTTCACAAATTAAGAATAAATTAATTTAAAAATTTTTAATTTTTTATTTTTTTGATATTGTTGGAATTTTTTATCTTTCTATTATAATAAAAACTAGTTTTTTAGTTTAAAAATTAAACAAATAATAAATTTACAGATCTATTGTTTACTAGATATTGCTGGACTTTATTT
Source organism: Arachis stenosperma (assembly GCF_014773155.1). Taxonomy (NCBI): domain Eukaryota; kingdom Viridiplantae; phylum Streptophyta; class Magnoliopsida; order Fabales; family Fabaceae; genus Arachis; species Arachis stenosperma. Next base: position 18,396,913 of record NC_080383.1, on the reverse strand, counting down.
TATTTTTCTAATTTAAATAAAAAATTTAATCTTATAATTTTAAAAAAATTAATTTTATAAAATTTTAAATTTTTCTAAAAATATTTTTTTCTTTTTTTATTCACCAAATAATGTTACACTAGGACAGTTGACATTTTTTTGTTGCACTTGTTCACAAATTAAGAATAAATTAATTTAAAAAATTTTTTATTTTTTATTTTTTATTTTTTTGATATTGTTGGAACTTTTTATTTTTCTACTAATAGAACAAAAAGTTTTATAGTTTAAAAATTTTAAAATAATAAATTTACAGATCTGTTGTTTACTAGATATTGCTAGATTTTATTTTATTTTTCTAATTTAAACCAAAAAATTTAATCATATAATTTGAAAATTCAAAAATAAAAAATTTAGTTTTTTAAAATTTTAAATTTTTCTAAAAATATTTTTTTATTTTTTTATTCACCGGATAATGCAACACCTAGACAGTTGACATTTTTTTGCTGCACTTGTTCGAAAATTAAGAGTAAATTAATATAAAAAATTTAAAATGTTTAATTTTTTATTTTTATATTATAATAAAAAAAATTAGTTTTTAGTTTAAAAACTAAAAAAATAATAAATTTACAAATCTGTTGTTTACAAGATATTGCTGAACTTTATTTTATTTTTTTAATATAAATAAAAAAATTTAATCTTATAAAAATTTAAAAATAAAAATTTAGTTTTTTAAATTTTAAATTTTTCTGAAAATATTTTTTTATTTTTTTATTTACCGGATAATATTACATCCAAACAGTTGACTTTTTTTATTGTGGCACTTGTTCACAAATTAAGAATAAATTAATTTAAAAAATTTAAAAATGTTCAATTTTTTCTTTTTTTGATATTGTTATAATTTTTTATTTTTTTACTAATAGAAAAAAATATTTTTATAGTTTAAAAATTAAAAAAATAATAAATTTGTAGATCCATTGTTTACTAAAAATTGCTGGATTTTCTTTTATTTTTCTAATTTAAACCAAAAAATTTAATCATATAATTTAAAAATTCAAAAATAAAAAATTTAGTTTTTTAAAATTTTAAATTTTTCTAAAGATATTTTTTTTTATTCATCGGATAATGCAATACCCAGACAATTGACATTTTTTTGCTGCACTTGTTCGAAAATTAAGAGTAAATTCATATAAAAAATTTAAAATTTTTTTATTTTTTTCGGATATTGTTAGAATTTTTTATTTTTCTACTATAGTAAAAAGATAGTTTTTTAGTTTAAAAATTAAAAAAATAATAAATTTACAAATCTGTTGTTTACTAGATATTGCTGGACTTTATTTTATTTTTCTATTATAAATAAAAAAATTAATCTTATAATTTAAAAATTTAAAAATAAAAAATTAGTTTTTTAAATTTTAAATTTTTCTAAAAATATTTTTTTTATTTTTTTATTCACCGGATAATGTTACACCCAAATAGTTGACTTTTTTATTGTTGCACTTGTTCACAAATTAAGAATAAATTAATTTATAAATTTATAAATTTTAAATTTTTTATTTTTTTGATATTTTTGGAATTTTTTATTTTTCTATTATAATAAAAAATAGTTTTTTAGTTTAAAAATTATAAAAAATGATAAATTTACAGATCTGTTGTTTACTAAATATTGCTAGACTTTATTTTATTTTTCTAATTTAAATAAAAAATTTTAATCTTATAATTTAAAATTTTAAAAATAAATAATTTAGTTTTTTAAAATTTTAAATTTTTCTAAAAATATTTTTTTATTTTTTATTCACCGGATAATGTTACACCCGGACAGTTGACTTTTTTGTTGCACTTGTTCACAAATTAAGAATAAATTTATTTAAAAAAATTAAAAATTTTCAATTTTTTATTTTTTTTATATTGTTTGAATTTTTTATTTTTCTACTAATTGAAAAAAAAAATATTTTTATAGTTTAAAAATTAAAAAATAATAAATTTACAGATCCATTGTTTACTAGATGTTGCTGGATTTTATTTTATTTTTCTAATTTAAATAAAAAAATTTAGTCATATAATTGTAAAAATTCAAAAATAAAAAAATTTAGTATTTTAAAATTTTAAATTTTTCTAAAAATATTTTTTATTTTTTTATTCACCGGATAATGCAACACCCAAACAGTTGACATTTTTTTGCTGCACTTGTTCAAAAATTAAGAGTAAATTAATATAAAAAATTTAAATTTTTTTAATTTTTTTGTATATTATTAGAATTTTTTATTTTTCTACTATAATAAAAAAATAGTTTTTTAGTTTAAAAATTTAAAAAATAATCTTTATCTTTATAGTAATATAAATGGGGAGCTCATTTGTTGACGTGGCCTGAAAGTTCGTTTGCTAATGTGTCGTCACTAGAAATTTTAAGTTTTATATTTATAAATTATAAATTATTATTTGTTTAAGTTGTTATTTTCAAATTTTAAGTTTAGGTTATTTTACTTAGGTTGTTATTTTTTAAATTTTAAATTATTTTATTTAAGTTATTATTTTTTAAATTTTAATTTGTTGTACTTAGGTTGTTATTTTTTACATTTTAAATTATTTTACTTAGATTGTTCTTTTTTATATTTTAACACTATTTTTTAAAAATCTGTTAATTCTTTTTAGCATTATTTTTTAAAATTTTGTTGATTTTTTTAAATTGCAGCTACATAAATTCTTTTAAAGAAATTTAGAATTTTAAAAAAATTTACGTTAATTATACTTCAGTTGTTACATACTAATATTACTATAAAGATTTACGTTAGTTTAGAGTTTTTAAATTATTATTTGTTTAGGTTGTTATTTTCAAATTTTAAGTTCAGGTTGTTTTATTTAATTTGTTATTTTTTAAATTTTAAATTAAAGTCAACCAAATTTAAAAAAATTTAGTTATGATGCAACTATAAAAGTATAAGTTATGAGAGATATAAAGCACCACAATTTAAAGTACATCAATACTTTTCTTTACATATATCCAAAATTCCAATGGTTGGTATTCACAAGATTGCTTAGATCAATCCTACAATCGACAATTTGTGTGTACGTATACGAGTGATACGGTTATAGACATTACCAAGTTACGGAAATTCTCCATTGCCATACTCAATTTAGATGGTTTGGCTCGACGAAGACGTGAGTTTTCTACTGATATTTTTCTATTTTATTTTAAATTTATATTATTTATATTTTAAATTTATTTGTTTATTTCCATCTAATCGTTTTTTGATTTTTGTTCATTAATTCTAGAGAGGAAAAATACACGCCTCAGTTAAGAGGGTTTTTGTGCCTCGATTCGTGAATTTGCTAGAGGAAGGAATATCTTAGCAAATAAGATATTTTGGTGTTAGACTCAATAAGGGTTACTTCAAGACTACACATAATGAGTATGTGGTTAATTTAAACCAACGTACTGATGTGTACAGACTTCCAGAATCGTCGAGTATCCCACGATATGGATTTAAGTTTGTGAGTTTTGACACTCTCAATGCTCCTAGGTATGATTGCACCTATTTAGTTGGTAAGTTTATTATTTTAGAAAAAGTATAATTTATGTATAAATTTATTTATTTTATTGATAATTTATTATGTGTTTTTTTTAACAAATTTATTGACAACAATTTTTTTTATTTTAAATCATTTCAGATGTTGTCGGATATCTTGATGGAATTGAGAATGAGAGGACTCTTGAAAAGAATAACAAATCTACCAAGTATACTATTATCGAATCAGAGATTGATGATAGGTAATTATCTATTTATTTTTATAAATATAAAAATTTTGATAATCTCATCTTTTTAAATTATTATTTTAACTTATTTTATTATAAATATTTTTATTAATATTATTAATAAGTAACAAATATATCTTAACTAACATTAAGCTTAGTTAAGATTTTTTAGATTCAAAGGCACCGTTTTTAAACGTCTAAGTATTTAAATTTTTTGAAAGAATCACTTCGGATTGATTTAAAAAAAATTTAAATTTTACAAAAAAAAAATAATAAAAGGCATTCTTTCCGTGGTTTGTTTCTTACGAATTTAAAATAATTAATTAATTATTTATTAATTTTTTTAAATTGTATTTGATATTTTAATTTTATTATTAATTTTTAAATTTTAAAAATATAAAATATATATAATTTGATATTATTTTATAGATAGTTACGTTTTTAGTTATAATTTTTTTGTTTATTTTGTTATAAAAAAATATATTTAACATTAAACATTTTATTTGATATAGAAAAATAATGGAGTGTGTACTTTTTGGCAACTATGCACATGAATTAAATGCTTTTTTGGGATCCGGCAATAAGGATGGAGCTGTTGTCATCTTACAGTTTGTTAGAGTGAAGTTATATAACGGTAATATTTATCTATAATTTTTTAACAATATATTTTTATATGTGAGTTTTTACTTATTGTTTATGTGAATTTTTACTCATTTTGTATTAAATTAAATTTTCCAGAAAGGATTGTTTTACAAAATTCTATGTATGACACAAAGGTGCTAAGGTATTTGTTCAAAAAATAAATTTTTTGTTTGTTTGTTCTCTCAAAATTAGATCTTAATTTTATTCAAAAAATATTAGTGAGATAAAATCAAAGGTTAGAAAGAAGTCTTTAATTTAACGTGGTATTTTGTACAGAATTTGTTGCTTGAATTCTCCAATGAAGTTGCGGCCAATGATGAATTCGAATTGTTGAAAAATGCTATTACACCAACTAAGCGATTATCCTCGAAGTCGGAAGAATCGAAGGTGGAAGGAGATACCTCAACTTGCAAGAAGATTAAGATTGAGAAAGAAACTTGAGAATTTGGATGCATATGTTTTGGAATCCCTTTTTTATTTTTAATTTGATTTTCACCGTTGATATTATGATAATATCTAATTTAATATTTAATGTTATAAAGTTATAAATTTCTTCTTTGAATTATTGTTGATACAATTAAGTTAGTTATTAATTTTTTATGTGTACTTATTTTAAAAAAAAATTAATTATATTTTTTAATTAAAGTATTATGTTTATAATTTTAAATTTAAATTCAAATATACTTTTTTTTTTGAATTTTTAAGTAAGTAATTGGGTTTGAGAATACTTTTTAAAAATTTATAATTTATAAGCTACTATGCTAATTACAAAGGATTATAATAAAGTAAATAGAATTACCAGTCTTATTAAAATGTGAGGTTATTTATACTGTTTTAAAAAAAATCTTTATCTTTATAGCAATATAAATAGAAAGTTCTTATGCTGACGTGGTACTCATACATTGAGTTTAGAAATTTATTTGCTTAAGTGTCGTCACTGAAAATTTTTAAAATTTTATTTATAAATTATAACTTATTATTTGCTTACGTTGTTACCTTTTAAATTTTTAAATACGCTTTCTTAGGTTGTTAGGTATTTAGTTTTTAATATTGTTGAACTAATAATTTGCTTAGGTATCATCACTAAAAAATTTTAAAATATTGTTTATAAATTATAATTTATTATTTGCTTAAGTTATTACTTTTTAAATTTGAAACAATCTGGAATACAAATGGGGAGAATTTTTGCTTGAGTTTCGAAATTATTTACTTAAATGTCTTTATTAGAAATTTTTGTAATTTTATTTATAAATTAATAGATTATTTGGTTAGATTGTTAGATAATAATAAGGATTTAGCACTCGTCTTTATCTTGATCTTTACAGGCCTCTTGAATATTCTATTTACTTCATTTTTTCTTTGATTTTTTTGTAGAATGCGACTTTTTTAGTGCCGTCTTCTTTATTATTAGTATTGATAAGAATTCTCTTGTTAAGACCCTATGAACAATTAAACAAAACCTCAGATTCATACCAGAACCACAATGATTCAAAAAAACCTTTAATGTCCAAAAATTCCCTGAGTAAGAACTGCTGGATTATCACTTATTCAAGAAATAGATAGGATAGAATGAAAAAAGAAATCAAAAGACATTTTTTTATTATTAGTTTTCAAGTTTATTAGCAAGGTAGTTAAATATTTAAATCTTAATAATATTATTGAACTAATTTAAACAAAGTTATTTATAAATTATTTATAAATTATTTTAAAATTAGGACGATTGTTTAATAATAAAATTAACTATTTAAAAGTAATAACAAAACAATAAGAAGCAAGTAGTAGTAAGAAACAAGTTCGAAAACAAAATAATAAAAGCTTAAATTTGAAAACGGAAACAAAACGTTCTTTTAAAACAAAATAATAAAAAATTGAATTTAAAAGAGATTGTTACTTTTTAAATTTAAGTTATTTACTTAAGTTGTTTTGCTTAGGTTGTTATTTTTTTAATTTTAAGTTATTTTGCTTAGGTGGTTATTTTTTAAATTTTAAGTTATTTGTTTAGTTTATTATTTTTTAAATTTTAAGTTATTTACCGATTACTATTTTAAATTATAAATTATTATTATTTGTTTAAGTTGTTACTTTTTAATTTTAAATTATTTGCACATAAATTAAAATTTGAAAAAAAATTAAAAAATACATGCTTCAGTTAAGAGGACTCTTGTGTCTCGATTCATAAATTTGCTAAAAGAAGTCGATGACGGATAATCAATTATTATTTTTTAAATATCAACACTTACGCATAATAGATGAGTAAAACGAAATCTAGGAATTTTAATATTAACTTCAATGTAAGTTTATTTATTCGAATTTGTTTCAAGATTTCATTCTATATATTCGAATTTATTTGTTTTAGTATTTTGTATTTAAATTATTATTTTAACTTTATTTTGTTACAAAAATTTTTATAATATTTTTTTTGTACTTGAAAGATTTTAATTTGTTAAAAAAAATTGTTTTTGTTGAAAATAAATATTTTTTTCTATATTTTTATTTAAAATATTATTATTGATATGTTAATATTAAAAATATAAAAAATAAACATACTTTAAAAAAAATACTTTACGTTGTTTGATCTTTATAAAATTAAAATAATTAATTAATTATTAATTTTTAAATTGTAACTATTTTTTCAATAAAAAATAATTTATATATTTTTTAAATTTTATGAATTTGTTAATTTTTAAATTTTAAAATATAAAATATATATGTATATAGTTTGGTATAATTTTTGTTGTTGTTATTTTTAAATATAAACACTTACACATATTAGATGAGTAAAACGAAATTTAGGAATTTTAATATTGACTTTGATATAAATTTATTTATTTAGATTTATTTTAAGATTTTATTCTATAAATTTAAATTTATTTATTTTAATATTTTTTATTTAGATTATTATTTTAACTTTATTTTGTTATAATTATTTTTGTAATATTAAACTTTTTTGTACTTGAAGGATTTTAATTTGTTGAGAAAAAAATTATTTTTGGTGAATAAATATTTGTCTCTCTTTTTATTTAAAATGTTATTATTGGTATGTTAGTATTAAAAATATAAAAGATAAAACATACTTAAAAAAATGTATTATGAGATCAAATAATTTTATAATTGTGACACAGGAGGCTGTATAGAGAACTTTAGCTTATGATATTCATCGAAGATGGCCTTCAGTGGTGAGATTAACTTTTTATTTACCTGGAAAGTAAAATATCATCTTTAAAGATGATGATAATCTTGAGAAAATCATGAATCAAAAGAACGGAAAAAGTACGATGTTCTTAGTATGGATGGAGACCAACAAAGAATTTGAAATTGGTCAAACTTTAATGTATGCTGAGTTTCTAAATCAATTTGTTTATGATAGCGAAGAAAGGGAATGATATCCACGCAAGAGAGAGTATTCTATCAGAAGGTTAAACTATGTTCCACTGGGTACATGTGATGATATCTACTATATGAGAATTTTGTTAATTATTTAAAAATGTTGCACAACATATGAGTCTATTAGGACAATTAATGGGATTACATATCCTAGCTTTTAAGATGCTTTCTATTTTATGGGACTATTGTGTGACGATAGAAAATTCATTGCAGTTATTAATGAGGTATGTTCATCAATTGAGAAAATTGTTTGTAATGCTATTGATATCTAATAGTGTTAACAAATCAAATCGTATTTAAAATGCAACTTAGACGTTATTGGCTGACATGATATTATATATGAAGAGGAAAATATTGAAAAATTAAGGTATTTCACTATGTGGTAAATTATTATTACATGTAGAACTTTACTTGCAAAAATCACTGTTCACTAATGGCCAATTTACATTGCTTTGTCAAGAGTTAAGAATCGCAATGGTCTGAACATTTTAATTCTAGATTAAGACAACAATCCAAACTCATCAACAACAAATGCCGTGTTGAACGAAGTTTTTAAAAATATATATTTATATAAGAAAATAGTATTTTATTTTGGTAACATGTTATGATTTATACTTTTGTACAAATATTAGTCGTAGATATAACTAATTTATTAACTATACTTTCAGATTTAAAATAAAATGTATATCATGGAACACAACATTATATGCCAATTATTTTTCTAATGAGGTTAGTAAAATACTAGGTTGCCTATAAATTTTTATTAGCCTTATAATATAAAATTTAGTGTAAAATTAACATGCTAATATTACAGTTATATATGTTCTTATTTTTTTAGGTCTCTTTTTTTATGGCTTAAGAATATTATAGACTTCAAACTGTTTCATTTATATTTTACTTTGAATAAAGATAAAACAACATTTTAAGTACGTTTATTATATAATGATGATGATAATGTTATACTAAACTTGAAAAATTTATGATTATTAAATATTATTTTCGATTTACCATGTCAAATTAAAATATAAACACAGTGCATCGCACGGGTTCAATACTAGTAAATTTACAGATCTGTTGTTTACTAGATATTGCTGGACTTTATTTTATTTTTCTAATATAAATAAAAAAAATTAATCTTATAATTTAACAATTTAAAAATAAAAAATTTAGTTTTTTAAATTTTAAATTTTTCTAAAAATATATTTTTAATTTTTTTATTCACCGAATAATGTTATACCCGGACAGTTGACTTTTTTGTTGCACTTGTTCACAAATTAAGAATAAATTAATTTAAAAAATTTAAAAATTTTCAATTTATTATTTTTTGGATATTGTTGGAATTTTTTATTTTTCTACTACTAGAAAAAATTATTTTTAGTTTAAAAATTAAAAAATAATAAATTTACAGATCCGTTGTTTACTAGATATTATTGGATTTTGTTTAATTTTTTAATTTAAACCAAAAAATTTAGTCATATAATGATATAATTTAAAAATTCAAAAATAAAAAATTTAATTTTTTAAAATTTTAAATTTTTCTAAAAATATTTTTTTATTTTTTTATTCACCGAATAATGCAATACTCAAACAATTGACATTTTTTTGCTGCACTTGTTTGAAAATTAAGAGTAAATTAATATAAAAAATTTAAAATTTTTTAATTTTTTTTGGATATTATTAGAATTTTTTATTTTTCTACTATAATAAAAAAATAATTTTTTAGTTTAAAAATTAAGTGTTTAAATAAAAATAGAAACGTTTGAAAGTAATTTCATGAATTTTGCATAAAAACCAAATGACTACATAACTTTCATGTAACTGTTACAAACTATTTTTTTTATCCCTCAATTGATAATAATAGTCTAATTGATACTCATAAAGGAAATTTTTTTTAAATAAATAAAATAAATATTTTAATTATGAATCTACGTTAATTTAAGCAAAAATAATTTTTTATATTAAGATTTTTTAGGTGTTATACAAGTGAATAAAATTAATAAAGGTTGAATGTGAGAGCGGTGACGAATGCATCTTGCAGGTGGCGAGAAGTTGACACTGGACAACATGTCAGTTCCATATCCTAGGTGGCAAGAAACAGGGGCGCAACATGGACACTGCAGGTTCTGATCAGGATGCATGATACATTTCCATGAATAGTAAAAAAAACAGTAGAAAACACTCGTCAAGTATGCATGGAAGTAGTTGTTCCCATTTCTTCCGCTTCTATAAATTCGAGTCTTTCTTTTCGTTGTATCCAAAGAAAAAAAACTTAAGTTACACTATTTTTAAGTGAAACCTCACAAAAAAAGTGTGAGGAGAGGTGGAAAAATAAAATTTGTGTGTCTGTCTCTATAATAATAAAAGTATGGTTATTAATGAAAATAGCGTGATTTAAGTTAAAATAATACAAAATTTAATTTTACAAGAAAAACATATTGTTTCACATCTAAATCATCTTTGATATGTAAGTTATATTTTTTTACAATTATTTATATCAATATATACATGTTATATTATTAGTGTTGTTTATCTTTTAATATATTAATATTATTGTTATTTTAAATATTCAGAGAAATTAATTACATATGTTAATATTATGTTTAAGTTTATTAAAATGAGTATGTGAAGGTTTAGTATTAGAAGACAAAATATTTAATAAAAGAAAGTATTTTTTTGTATTTATAATTGTTATATATTAACATTATTATGTCTAATAATATAAAAATTACTTATTATTAATTTTAAAATGTTAATAATGTGTAATACTCTGAAAATAATATATTATTATTGATTTTAAACTAAAATTATATATTAGTAGTCATATTTCAAATTATAGTATATTATTAACGTTAATGTATTTTTAATCTTTAAGTTAGTAAAATATATTTACGTTAATATATTATTTTAAATATATTGTAAATAAATTATGCAACATACATAAATATACTAGTAATAAATATAGTAATCGTTAAGTATTTTTTTATATTCATGTTGGTAAAATATATTTATGTTATATTTATTTTAAATATATTGTAAATAAATAAATTATGTAAAAATAGTTATTAAATTATTACGCTTTTTGCAGTCTTTAAATTAGTAAAAATGTCACCTCTTACAAAATTTATTGGGTTAAAATATTATTTTTTTCAAATACTTTTCATAAATACATTTTTTTAAGTAAATAAACCAATCTCGTGCCTTGCGCGATGGATTCAAAAAAAAATAAAAAATGCTTCTTGCAGTTGACGAGAAACGTTTGCTTTCACTTTATCCCATGGTCATCTCGTCAACAGTGAGAAAGTGGACACCACCACCATTGAGTTTAACACTTCACATGCCCATGTTAAAGAATAACTCCAAAAAATTGTCCATATTTAAATTTTTTAGCTTAATTTGAGAGTATTTATAGATTTTCATTAAATGAGTTATCTCGTTTATACTGTAAATAAGGTTGCGAAAACCGGACCAATTAATAAACCGGTGAAGTAATTGGTTTATTAGTTTAATAATTCGACCGGAGTTCAACCGAAATCTAACCGGTTTAATTAAATATTAAATAAAATTATTAAAATTTTAATATATAATTTTAAATATTTAAATTTCAATAAAATTTAACCTAATAAAATTTAAAATTTAAAATTTCAATCTATAACCTAATAATAAAAAATAACAAACAATTGAAACACAGTAATAACCACTAACCATTAAATTTACAAACATAATCATAATTTAAATTTTGAACATACATAATCATAATTTGAACAAACAAACAGAATTATAAAAATATTATTAAATCAAACAATCAGATTATGAAATCAAATTGTAGTAACAAATTAAAAACAGAACAAAAACAGAATAAAAAAACTTGATTAATTCATTTAATTAACAAAATTAAAAGCTAAAAAGCAAAAGACAGTAGCAATCAACAGAAATTAAATGCAGAAGACAGCAATGAAGAACAACAATTAACCCAGACAAACAAGCAACAATCAACATGATCTAATTCAAAAAAATAGCAATTAACTCCCAAAACTGAAAACTGAAGCAGGGCAGGAATCTGCTTACAAACTCAGAAATTTATAAACTCAAGCTAAGAAGAAATTAGTAAACTTAGAATTAGAAATCAGAACCCAAATAAAAGTACAAAAACAAGCAAAATTAAATTGAAGACCGGCAGCGAAGGAGGAATCCAAGTGATGGCGATGGAAGAGGGGAAGTGAGCTCAGGCACAGAGGGGATTGAAGACAAGCTTGACGTGCGAGAGAGGGGGATCGATGGAGACACGATTTCAGTGTGGCCAACGACGACGAAGACAGAGAGAGGGCTCGACAGCGACAGAGAGAGACGACGGCGAGGGGAAGAGAAATGATGACAGCGACGAGTATACCTTCACCTTCCACAGGCGACGATTCTTGATGCCACCACGGTCAGTTCCACCCGGCGGCGACAACACCCTTTATCCGTTCCACGATGAGACCTAGCGACGCGAGGAGATGCATGGGATCCAGGAGAAGAGGATCGGCGACGACAAGGCTGGACGCTGGCTGAGGATACGAGTTCGTCGGCGACGATGGCGTTGGGCATTGGGCGGTGGCTTCTGCTGCTGTTGGGTGGGAGGGAGAAAGAAAAGGGGGCTAGGGTTCCGTGTAGTGGAGAGAGAGAGGAGGGGGTGGGTCTTGTGCGTGAGTGAGAGAGAGAAAACGGGGGAGGGTAAAGGATTTATATATTTTTTTATTTTTTTCTTTTTTTTAATTGAAAAGCGGAAAAAAACCATTCGGTTTAAACGGTTCACTGGTTAACCGTCGGTTCAACCGATTTTTTACCAGTTTTTTGGTAGACGGTTTTGCACCTCAACCGAAACGGTTAGATGACCGGTTCCCAGTTAATCCGGTTGAACCAATCGGTCCGGTTCGATTTTCAAAACAATGACTATAAATGAGATAAGGCTCGTGTCATATTACGTTTGTAAACGTGATACGTTGTCACGTGTTTGTGCCTTATCTCCTTTACAGTGTAAACGAGATATGATCAAACTTATCTTGTTTACACTGTAAACGAGATAAGTTCAGAGAGCAACTATAAATGGAAGTCGTTCACAATGCTCCTGACCCGACATTTCTCCCACATTTCTCTCTTTCATGCACCGTTTTCTTGATATTTATCAGTTTATCAGAAGTTATGGCACACAAGGACGCACACACGGATGCAGGGTTTCCTGACATCAACCGCCTTAATGCTAGTTGGCACATTGTAAAAACTATCGACTTTAAGGTTAGTGTTATCTTTATTGTTTAAATTAATAAGCGTATGCGATTTTATTTCGAGAAATTTTATATAGTTAATATTTTAACACATGAGTAGAATGGATGATATTGAAGTAATATAGTTTAGGTTAGTGGCAAATTAGTAATATGAGTTAGGTGTATAATTTATTCATAGTGAAAGTTAGATAGGTAATTACTTTGATTTGATTAGTTAATTAAATGTTTTTGTTAGTTAATATTTCTTTAAATTTGGAGAGAATTTTTAAGTATTGGTTTTGTATCCTGTTTATTATGTTGTAATTTTTATTTGAGTTGCATTAGATTTGTAAGAATAGATTTAATCCTGTTAAAGAACATAGTTTGGAATCGAATCTTTATAAAAGCTTTTCTTTTAAACAGAGGCCTCGCCTGCTATTACCTAAACGGGTTAGTCACACACTTGCACCGCCGGACGACATCATCTCTTAGGGAGGTTGGGATCGGCGACACGGTGCAGTTCGGAGACTTTGTGTTTGACAACTCCCTGAACACTGTAAACGAGATAAGTTTGGCCATATATATTTCATCTACAGTATAAACAAGATATAACTAAACAGCTATTTTCCACATATCACGTTTGTAAACTGTAAACGAAATATGGCCAAACTTATCTCATTTATACTGCAAACGAGATAAGTCACTTAATAAAAATTCATAAATACCCTCAAATTAACGTATATTCGTAATTAAAATATTCATTTAAAAAAATCCCTCTATGTATATATGGTCCGTAAAAAAAGATCCCTAAAGATTTATCACATTTTATTTTCTTCCATATCTGAGCATATCGGCCATTTCCGGAGAACAACAAATGGTTATATCTTTTTATGGTGGATCGGCAAATTGTTGGGCCGAGCTGGATTTGAACCAGCGTAGACATATTGCCAACGAATTTACAGTCCGTACCCATTAACCACTCGGGCATCGACCCAGGAAGAATCAATTTGATTCTTTTTAGATGATCCATGATCAACTTTCTTTCGTAGTATGGAATAGTTTATTTATATATTTGTTGATATATTAACCACTTATTAAAACTGGAATTATATAAATACATGTATATTAAAAGAATTATAACTATATATAAAAAATATATTAATTCAAAATAATAAAAAGTTAATTAATCAGTTGTTCTTCTCTCTATATTTTCAACATAGTTAAATATAAATTTTAGATTTAATTATTTTATTAATTTTTATAATTTTTTATCAAATTTTAAATTTGATCCTTATATTTTAAAAGTTTATAATTAAATCTTTACATTAGATTAAAATTTCATTTAGGTCCTTTCTAACTATTTTTTGTTAAGAAATACAAATTTTTTTTAAAGTAGTATGAATTATAGAATATTCTAAAAGTAAATATTTTAAAATTATTACATTTAAGAAAAATAACAACTAATAAGTATCTAATTATAAAATTTTATCTAATACAAGATTCAATTATAAATTTTTAAACTATAAAAATTTAATTAAAAATTAATAAAATAATAAAGACTAATAAAATAATTAATTTTTTTTAAAAAAAAATATTTTTGCTAACAAGTATTATAAATGCATATAAAATTTCATCTATTTATTGTTTTCATAAAATTGCTTTTTATTAAACACCTTAACAAGTGTCCTAGTTAGCAAGATTTTCTTTTCTTCTATAAAATTACTTTTCTTAAAAGTTTAAATGCATAAAAAAATACATAAATGATTATATTTCTAATATATCTTCTCAAATAAAATTGTAAAAACATTTTTTGGTTATATTTTTATTTTGTCTTATGCTTAAATTCTTTCAAGGATCAAATTTGTAGACTTTTCGATTATAGAAACTCTAATACCATATCATAAATCACTTATCTTAAAAGTTTAAACTGATAAAAAGTACATAAATAGTTATATCTCTAACACGTCTCCTCAAACAAGAATCTATTTTGGATTTATTTAAATTTTTACATAGGCTTTCTTTATTTTTTAATTTGTCTTATGCTAAATTCTTTTTCTTTTGGTATCTAATTAACCTTTTGCTCATAAAAACTTTGATATCATATCATCATAAAACTATTTTTTTTCAAATATTTATGCCGATAAAAAAACATACCTAAATAATTATATCTCTAATATTTCTAGTATATATTCTCGTACAATCATTTAACTATTTATTATCTTATACTTTATTGCAGAGTCTATTTGTTACAATATTATGAGTTAAAAACATTTTTAATATTGTTCATACCCTGACCCAATAATAAAGGCCCAGGTCCAAACGAAAGGCCTAGTCCAGAGGACTAAGCCTTGCTGAGCACCGACCTTCGTACTAAGAAGTCGGTCTTGACCACGATTTGCTCTAAAGAAGTCGGGACGGAGAATAGCTGGCAGATAAACACTCATTCAAATGAGTAACTGCCCCTAAAATCTCTCTAACCACTTTATCGAGCCATATCTTAACCTCCCTAAGATAATGGGACGGTTAACACCCTAAAAATATGGCGCTACTCCAACGGTGGTTATTGGCTCACGCTATAAATACACTGACACCCCTCAGGTATCTCTAAGCCCCAATACATTAAAAACTTGCTCACACCCTTGCTAACTTAGGCATCGGAGTGTCTTTGCAGGTACCACCCCCTCTCCTCGCACAAACAAGTCGGACGGAGCCTCCCGAGTTGTGGATCCCTTCATAAACCTCCTCCTTCACACGTTTGGGCCAACCAACGCCATCCCTTCTATTAATCTCCGGTTACCCACCGTAACATTGGCGCCGTTGCCGGGGACCCGAGAGATCATCCACCGATGGCGGACAGATCCCACGAAGAAGGTCATGTGGAGACAGATTCTGAGCAAGAGAATCTGGACACAGGCAATAACGATGTGGATTTCACCCTCCACCA
Organism: Arachis stenosperma; assembly: GCF_014773155.1. NCBI lineage: Eukaryota > Viridiplantae > Streptophyta > Magnoliopsida > Fabales > Fabaceae > Arachis > Arachis stenosperma. Next base: position 18,380,973 of record NC_080383.1, on the reverse strand, counting down.
GGAAATTGATAATCAGCACAGAGAAGGCACCTCCGGAGTGAAAAACCCGAAGGTAAACTCTTCGGAAGGGCGCGAATCAGAAAAAGAAGGACCATCCCATGTAACTGAACTCATGGGATTAGTCCACAGCCGCCTGGAACAGTTAGAACGAGAACGGGAGCGGCAAAAGGAAACTGAAAAGAACCTAAAAGAGGAGATGGAACGACGAAAAGAGTTAGAAAGAAAACTCTTAAAGTTAGAATCCTCCCTCAAAGGTCGCAACTCCCGTGACGAACAAGAAGAGCCGCCCTTAGGTGGGGAGGATCCTTTCAGCGAGGACATAATGAGGGCAAAAGTTCCGAGGAACTTCAAAAGCCCTGATATGGACCTCTATGATGGAACCACGGATCCGAAGCATCACCTGAGCAACTTCAAAAGTCGGATGTACTTAGCTGATGCTTCCGACGCTACGCGATGCAAGGCCTTCCCGACCACTTTATCGAAAGCAGCGATGAAGTGGTTCGATAGCCTCCCCCCGAGGTCGGTTACTAGTTTTGAAGACCTCTCAAGGAAGTTTTTGATGAGGTTTTCAATCCAGAAAGACAAAGTAAAACATGCACCGAGCCTCCTGGGAATAAAACAGGAGGTCGGAGAATCTTTACGAGCCTATATGGAAAGGTTCAACAAAGCATGTTTGGAGATTCAAGACCTGCCCACAGAGGCAGTCATAATGGGGTTAGTCAATGGACTCAGAGAAGGTCCCTTCTCACAATCCATATCTAAAAGACACCCCGTTTCTCTAAGCGATGTACATGAAAGAGCTGAAAAGTACATCAATATGGAGGAAAACGCTAAGTTGAGAGACCTAAGTTGGCGACCTGGACCCCCTCCCTCAACAAAAGAGAGGGAAAGGGAAACCAAGAAAAAGGAAGAACTCGGTCTCAAGAGACCAAGGAAGTACCACTCTTATACTCCTATAAAAGTTTCAATAGTGGATGTATACAGAGAAATTTGCAACACTGAAAGGCTGCCACCCCCCAGACCCATCAAAAATAAAAAGGGGGGAAGCCGCAGCGATTACTACGAGTACCATAAAATATATGGTCACTCCACGAACGATTGTTACGACCTTAAAAATGTGATAGAAAAGTTGGCCAGAGAAGGTCGGCTTGACAGATATCTCATAGAAAGGTCGGACAATCATGGGAAAAGGAAGCGAGATGACATCGACAGAAGAGACCCACTACCGTCGACTCCTGAGAGACATATCCATATGATCTCAGGGGGGTTCGCGGGAGGGAGACTCACAAAATCCTCTCGCAAAAGGCACCTCAAGAGGATCTACCAGGTCGGAGAAGAGTCATCCGACCTCCCTACCATTTCATTCACTAAAGAAGATGGGCAAGGAATAATCCCTGGACACGATGATCCAGTAGTAATAACTATGATCATGGCAAATGCCCATCTCCACAGAACCCTAGTAGACCAAGGAAGCTCGGCGGACATTCTTTTTAAGCCCGCTTTTGACAAGCTAGGGTTAGATGAGAAAGAATTAAGAGCCTACCCTGACACCCTATACGGATTAGGGGACACGCCAATAAAGCCACTAGGATTTTTGCCCCTTCACACCACTTTTGGAAAGGGGAAAAAATCAAAGACTCTGAGTATAGACTTCATAGTCATTGATGTGGGGTCAGCATATAATGCTCTAATCGGCAGAGCTACCCTTAATCGACTCGGAGCCGTGGTATCCACTCCCCACCTTTACATGAAATTCCCGACCTCAGCAGGAATAGCAACGGTAAGAGGGGATCAAAAGTTGGCAAGGAAATGCTACAATGAAAGCCTAAATATGAGAGAAAAAGGCAGAGAAGTTCACACAATAGAGCTCGGCGGTGCAAGAGCCAGAGAAGAGCTGCGACCACAACCGGGAGGAAAAACCGAAGAGATACAGGTCGGCAAAGAGGAAGGGAAAAATACTCATATAGGAGCCAACCTAGGGGAGACACTAAAACAAGAGTTGACTAAGCTCCTAAGAGATAATTCCGACCTCTTCGCTTGGAAGGCCTCTGACATGCCTGGGATAAACCCCGAGCTCATGTCCCACAAGCTCTCGGTTTATCTGGAATCTCGACCTGTACAACAAAGAAGACGCAAACTCGGCCCAGAACGAGCCCTAATAGTAGAAGAGCAAGTACAGGCGCTCCTAGAAGCTGGCTTCATCAGAGAAGTCAAGTACCCAACATGGCTAGCCAATGTAGTGCTAGTCAAAAAACAAAATGGTAAATGGAGAATGTGTGTCGACTATACCGACTTAAATAAGGCATGTCCCAAGGACCCTTACTCACTGCCAAGTATTGATACCCTAGTAGACTCCAGCTCGGGGTATCAATACTTATCATTTATGGACGCCTACTCGGGATATAATCAAATCCCAATGCACGAGCCCGACCAGGAGAAAACATCATTCATCACACCCAGAGCTAATTTCTGCTACGTGGTCATGCCATTCGGGTTGAAGAATGCAGGAGCCACATATCAAAGGTTGATGAATAAAGTGTTTTCCCCTCACCTGGGGAGTCTAATGGAAGTATACGTCGATGACATGCTGGTAAAGACCAAGAAAGAAGTCGACCTCTTGTCCGACCTCTCACAAGTCTTTGACACCATAAGGCTGCACGGGATGAGACTAAATCCCGCAAAGTGCGCCTTCGCGGTAGAGGCAGGGAAATTTCTAGGATTTATGCTAACGCAAAGAGGGATCGAAGCCAATCCCAACAAGTGTAGAGCCATCCTAGAGATGAAAATCCCGACCTGTTTAAGAGAAGTCCAGCAGCTGAATGGCCGACTTGTAGCCATCTCCAGATTTTTGGCAAGATCGGCACTAAAATTCCTTCCACTATTCTCCTTATTAAGAAAGGGATGCCAATTCGAATGGACTCCTGAAGGCGAGGAGGCGTTCCAGGAGTTCAAAAAGTTTTTAAGCCAACCTCCTATTCTGACCCGACCAGTATCTGGAAAAGACCTCGTCCTGTACTTATTCGTAGCGGACAAAGCTGTCTCATCAGCACTGATAAGAGAAGATGAGGTCGGACAACATCCAGTTTATTTCATCAGTAAAGTTCTACAAGGCCCTGAGCTAAGATATCACAAACTAGAGAAGTTTGCCTACTCTTTAGTAATAGCCTCACGAAGGCTACGACCTTACTTTCAGGCTCACACAATAAGAGTCCACACGAACCAACCCATGAAGCAAATCCTCCAAAAGACGGATGTTGCAGGGAGAATGGTTCAATGGGCAATAGAGCTCTCTGAATTCGACTTAAGATACGAAACTCGGACGGCGATCAAAGCCCAATGCCTCGCCGACTTCGTTGCAGAATACGCAGGGGATCAGGAGGAAAAACCAACTACATGGGAACTCTATGTAGACGGCTCCTCCAACAAAATAGGAAGCGGCGCAGACATAATATTGGTAAATGAAAGAGGAACCCAGATAGAGGTTTCCCTAAAATTTGAATTTCCAGCTTCAAATAATCAGGCAGAATATGAAGCCTTGATTGCTGGATTGAAGTTGGCAGAAGAAATCGGTGCTACAAAGGTGATGATATATAGCGACTCACAAGTGGTGACCTCCCAGATAAGTGGAGAGTATCAGGCAAAGGACCCAAATATGAAGAGGTACTTGGAGAAAACTCTGGAACACCTTGGGCGCTTTGCAGAAACCGAGGTCAAACACATAACTCGGGATCTAAACAGCAGAGCGGACGCCCTATCCAAGTTAGCAAGTACCAAACCAGGAGGGAACAACAGAAGCCTGATCCAAGAAACCCTCCAGGAACCCTCAGTAGTAAAAACAGAAGACAGACAAGAAGTACTTGAGGTAGTCGGTTCAAACCTCGGATGGATGAACCCCCTGGTCGAACACATGAAATTCGACATCCTCCCTAAAGAAGAAAAAGAGGCTAAAAAGATCCGAAGGGAAGCACAACACTACACCTTGGTGAGAAATATTCTCTATAGAAGGGGGATATCAACACCATTATTAAAATGTGTACCGACCTCAAGAACTGCCGAGGTATTGGAGGAAGTACATAGTGGGATCTGCGGAAACCATCTCGGAACAAGGTCACTAGCCAGAAAAGTAATCTGAGCTGGATTCTACTGGCCGACCTTGCAGAAAGATGCCACAGAATTTGTGAAAAAGTGTCAACCATGTCAGATGCATGCAAATTTCCACGTGGCTCCACCAGAAGAGCTCATCAGTATCACTTCTCCATGGCCCTTTGCAAAATGGGGAATGGATTTGTTAGGTCCTTTTCCCCAAGCGCCAGGATAAATCAAATACCTGATCGTGGGAATAGATTACTTCACAAAGTGGATAGAAGCAGAACCATTGCCCACCATCACCGCTCAAAGAAGTCGGAAGTTCCTCTACAAAAATATCATCACAAGATATGGGATACCTTATTCCATTACTACAGATAATGGAACCCAATTCACCGATTCTACCTTCAGAAGCTTAGTAGCCAGTATGAGAATCAAATACCAGTTCACCTCGGTGGAGCACCCACAAGCCAATGGGCAAGCCGAGGCAGCCAACAAGGTCATACTGGCAGAGCTAAAGAAAAGATTGCAAGAAGCAAAAGGAGCATGGGCTGAAGGGCTCCCCCAAGTGCTATGGGCTTACAGGACAACACCCCAATCCGCCACTGGAGAAACGCTCTTCCGACTAGTCTATGGCGTAGAAGCAATGATACTAATAGAAATCAATGAGCAAAGCCCAAGGATAATCCTCCATGATGAAATCGGAAACATACAGGGGCACAAAGAGGAGCTCGACCTGCTCCCCGAAGTCCGAGAAGATGCCCAGATAAGAGAAGCAGCATTGAAGCAAAGGATGACTACAAGGTACAACAAAAAAGTCATTCGAAGAACATTTGCCCCGGACGACTTGGTCCTAATCAGAAATGACATTGGAGTCAACAAATCAAGAGAAGGAAAACTTGCCGCTAATTGGAAGGGACCATACAAAGTCAATGAAGTTTTAGGAAAAGGTTATTATAAAGTAACCGACCTGAACGGCACTGAGTTCCCAAGGTCGTGGCATGCTTGTAATATGAAAAGGTACTACAGTTAAAAGCGAACTCTACTCCCTGATGTACTCTTTTCCCAACTTCATGATTTTTTCCCAAAATTAAAGGGTTTTTTCTGGAGAAGGGTTTTTAACGAGGCATCATAGTAGAGGCTAAGGGAAAATAGGCTATTAAAACCCTTAGTAGCAAGAAGGTACCTCCCCAATTAATAAAGATCTTTTTCGTCTACAAAATCTCTTATAAAACTCCTTTCTATTTTCTAAGTCTTTTCCACGAAACGCGCCGACTTAAACTCGACAAAACGTGAAAATCCCATGAACCGATCTAGATGATCGTCAGGATAAAACGATGAGGTACAAGTCGGTGTAAAGAGGTTATATGAGTTGATCGTAAAAAACTCGGGAACAATCCGACTCATAAGTCGAATTGAAAATCCGAGTAGAAAAACTCGGAAATACTTCGACCCATGAATCGGAGTGAAGAAACCGAGTAAAAGAAAAACGCATCGCAAAAATAACCTAAGTCATAAGAACTCATTAAAGCAAAGTTGAGTATAAGGAATAATAAAAAAGAGATTGAAAAACCTAGGAAAAAGTTTAAAGGATATCCTAAAGTCCTTAAACAAAAGGCTCAGAAAAATAGACTAGCCAAAGGGAAAGGTTTTCAGAAAAAGATCAAGGGGACTTCGAAAAATCAAAATCAGGAAAGCATACACGCATAAGGTAACCTAAACCCTTATCCAAAAAAGGGTATTTGTTTTGTTAACTTAAAAACCCTTATTAAAAAGGGTATTTGTTAATATTTTGTTTACGGCCTTGAAAGGCCAGAAGAAATTGTTCAAACAAACACCACCAACCGAAAATAAATAAAAGAGTTTAAAAATGGGGGACCCACAGGCCGGGCCCCCAAATAGCCCACAAATCATTTTTTAGGAAGAAGAGTAGACGGATCACCACCACCGGAGTCAGGAGGAGCGCCACCAGGACCACGAAGAGAGGCATCTATGGGAGAGGAAGAGGAAATAGGAGGAACTGCTGAAGAACCCGAAGCATCCTTCCCGTGAGGAGGAGACTCAATGATCCTCTGCCCTCGAGTCTTCAACTCGGATTCAGAAACAATCACAGGGACAGGGGGATCAACTATGGCCCCATCAATAACAACTTTGTCAGGATGTAAAGGAGAAAGATCCAAGTCGGGAGCAATAACTCTGACTTGCTCCAGGAAGATCCTCCAAGACTCCTCGGCGCCATCAGCAATAGAGTCCTCCAACTCATCGTATGCCTTCCGAGAATTCAGCAGATCATTCTTCACAGACACAAGATCATTGAATAAACTTTGATAGCTGGCCTGCGCCGTTTTCCTCAAATCCATCTCCATGTTGCATTGGGCTTGCAAAACCTTCCCCTTCTCCCGGAGGGCATCTCTCTCCTCATTCAGCTTGGCAACTTCCTTCTTCAACTCCCTCTCATGCTCTTGGTATGAGCGAAGCCTTCCTTCCAGCTCTTCGACCCTCGAGGTCATCCCTAAAGAGCTGAGAGGAGCATTCTCAAAAATATCCAAGAGTTTGCCGCAAACTCCCGCCGCCTTGAGACTCTCCTCAATCATAGTGGTAGGGTGGCTCCGAACGGATATATCATCCATGCTTATACGAGCATGGGGGTAGATATTCTTTCAGACGAATGCAAGAGCATCCGCCTTAACCTCACCAGAGGAGCCAGACTCTAAGGTCTTGCGCTTTTTTGGCTCAGGGGAGGGTCGGACGATAGGGGGCAGTTGAGAGGAAGCTGAAGAAGAAATCACAATGGGCTTGGAAAGAGTCCCCACGTTCCGAGGAGGAGGAGGAGGAGAGATAACCATGGCACCACCAGTCCTGGCGCGAGACTTTGCTTTGGCCTCCTGGACCCTCTGATAAGATTCCTGAGCATTCGTCTTCGCCATTTCTGAAAAATAAAACAATAGCTAAGGAATTAAACAAGTCGAAAAGTTCAGTTGACGAATCAGGAATCTAACAAACAAATGAAAGCTACCTAGCTGCGCTTGGATAAAAGTCGGAGACCCTTGGAGAAACTTTTTAGTGTCCAAATATGGGGCCCTCCCCCACACTTCTCGGAGGAACCCCACAATGGCAGCCTCTACTTCATCCAGGTCATCCAGACCATATTTCTCACAAGGAGAGACCTCCAGCCAGTATAAAGGAAAGCGAGGAGAAGAATTATCATCCAGGAAAAAGGGGTGGTGACCCTCTACAGCTTGCACTTTGAAAAAATAATTTTTAAAGTCGTGGAAGGATTCGTCAAAAAGGGTGAAGATTCTCCGACCTTGTATGGCTCGGAAGGAAACCCATTGTTGTTTATTGTTTAGCCCACTGAAGGGCTTGGTCATATGGAAAAGATGGAAAAAGATCTTCAGAGAGGTCGGGAACTCCAAAGCATGGCTAATAAACTGATAAATTTTCAAAAAACCCCAAGAGTTGGGGTGAAGCTGGGTAGGGGCAACCCGACAGTGTTGCAAAACAGACTTCTCAAAATCTGAAAAAGGTAGAAAAACGCCCAGACGGGTGATCATGCATTCATACATAAAGAAGAAATGAGGGACCGTCCCGTTAGCCCTCCCATGGCAAACTCGGTCCTCCGAACTTGGGATAAGCAATTCATACTTAGGCTCGTCCTCATCCGAGGTGCAGAGCCGGTGGTGAGTACGAAGATGGGTAATAAACTCAGCATCAACCAACGGCTCCTCCCCTAGGACAGTAACATCAACCCAATCTACGGAAGCCATTTTCTTTTCCTAAAGAAGATGAAGAAACCTACAAAAGGAAAAAATCAAAAACAAAGGTCTCTAGAGGGGAGAAAAAGGAACCAATCAAAAGTCTACAAACCTACTTATCTACAAAACAAAGGCATACGAAAAATATGAAAGAGAAAAAGAAACTAACCTCTCTTTGAAAATGAAGGTTGGAAGAAGCAGAAGTCTCCGAAACACAAGAATGCAGCACAAACGAATGAAGAACGAACGAGGAAAAAATTAAGAAAAATCGCAGAAAGAAGATAATGAAAGAGAGGGAAAAGTATTTATAAATACTCTAGGGGCATAATGGTAAAAACGGGGCAGTCATTAATAAGAGTGCACCGTTACCAAAGCCATCAATCCCTAGATGCATCCCTAACGGACACGACGCTTGAATAGACGTAACTGTCAGAAACAAAGGGTCGCGAAAATCACGTCGGTTTAAAAACCTGCGTCTCATCCACGAAAGTCGGCTACGAACCCGAGTAAAATACTCGAACCCAAGTCTTAAAGAGATCTTGGGCTCAAGTAGGGGCACTGTTCATACCCTGGCCCAATAATAAAGGCCCAGGTCCAAACGAAAGGCCTAGTCCAGAGGACTAAGCCTTGCTGAGCACCGACCTTCGTACTAAGAAGTCGGTCTTGACCACGATTTGCTCTAAAGAAGTCGGGACGGAGAATAGCTGGCAGATAAACACTCATTCAAATGAGTAACTGCCCCTAAAATCTCTCTAACCACTTCATCGAGCCATATCTTAACCTCCCTAAGATAATGGGACGGTTAACACCCTAAAAATATGGCACTACTCCAACGGTGGTTATTGGCTCACGCTATAAATACACTGACACCCCTTAGGTATCTCTAAGCCCCAATACATTAAAAACTTGCTCACACCCTTGCTAACTTAGGCATCGGAGTGTCTTTGCAGGTACCACCCCCCTCTCCTCGCACAAACAAGTCGGACGGAGCCTCCCGAGTTGTGGATCCCTTCATAAACCTCCTCCTTCACACGTTTGGGCCAACCAACGCCATCCCTTCTATTAATCTCCGGTTACCCACCGTAACAAATATATATATATATATATATATATATATATATATATATATATATATATATATATATATATATTGTTTTAAATTATTTTATAATTTATTGTGAACCATACGGGCATTATGAGATAACACACTAATACTAGAACTTTGAAGAAAATACTATTTGTATGTTAACCATTGATTATATTCATCATTATTGTGATGATCCCTGTTTATAATGGTAATAACGATTGTCTATGAGATCGATATTCAACCTATGGCCACTCTTAAATGATAGGTCTTGTCTAGTGTCACAATCATGTTGACAAAAACAAGATTAAATGTTGATGATACATATATATACACACGCATACTTATAGCTTAGCTTGTTCTTTCAATTATTGTCTAGAGCAATCATTTTTGTTTATTAATTATACCATGCTATACTATAGTATAGTATATACTGTACCTAACTCCAATATTTTCATAATAAGAATTGGATTGCACAAGCTAAGGAAGGGCCTAAATGAAACCTAAATAAAGGCCGGCGGTGTCCTTTCTTAATGCGCCTTCATTTTATTTTGTGATTAAATTAAAGTTGAGTGAAATATTTTATTTTATGAATGAATTTGTGTAATTTTAATAACTACATAACTAACTTTTTTATATAAAAAAATTATAAAATTAATGTATTCGAAATTCCAAACTCGGATTACATTACCTCTCTTACAGTCTCTGTAAATATAATACCCACATTTAATTAGTCCTAGAATTACTCACTCATATAAATGACACTATCATATTTTTCATTTCTCAAACTCACTAACAAACTCACCAACACTCATATTAACAAAGAAAGAATTTTATAAAAACAAATACTAAACATTCCTTTTCATATATGGAGAGATATATAATACAAAAGATGCACCACCTATTTATAGTTATATTTGGCGGTTTAAACAAAATAATTTGTAACTAAGCTTAATGGTTAAGCTTGGATATAAGGCAGTAACTTATTGAAAGTTGTAGAAGAAACTCAACTTGTCACAAGTGTTTGATGTCTAAAATTATCCAGCTGTAAATCTTTGAACATTTGACTATGATCCTTTGTAACCTTTTCTAGTTGTTTTTCATAGTCATTTCAAATTTTACTTCAATTTTTTTGACCAAGTCTTTGACCAAGCTTTTGTGCATAATGGCGGTGAATGATTTGCCAGTTGATTTGATTATCAACATTGCCTCCCTTAAATCAAACTTGTAAAATTAATTATTTCAAGCATCTTCTTCAACTTATAAAATAGCTCGGTCTTCAATGGCTTTGTAAATATATCTGTAACTTGTTTTTCAGTTGGACAATACTCTATTACAACTTCTTTCTCATTTACCAACTCTCTGATTTTATGAACCCGAATATCAATATGCTTTGATCTTCCATTAAATACTGGATTTTTGCAAAGTGCAATAGCTGATTTGTTATCGCAAAATATTGTTGTTGGTGTACTTTGTTTCTCATTCAATTCCTCAAGAATTCTTCTTAGCCACATTGCTTGAGTTGCACAACTTGCTGCTGCTATATATTTTGCTTCTGCTGTAGATAGTGCTACTACTGGTTGTTTCTTTGACGACCATGAAATTGCACCAGAACCAAGATGAAATACGAAACCTGAAGTACTTTTTCTTGTTTCTATATCTCCAGCCCAATCACTATCAGTGTAACCAACAAGATTCACTTCAGTAGTATTTTCATAATAAATTCCATCATTTAAAGTACCTTTGATATATCGAAGAATTCTCTCTGCCTCTTGCAAATGGTTGGTACAAGGATCTTCCATAAATCTGCTAAGCAAACCAACTCCAAACACAATATCTGGTCTACTCGCAGTTAAGTACCTCAGACTTCCAATCAAGCTTTTGTAGTATGTGGGATTTACTGCTCTTCCTTTATCTTCTCTTAGCAACTTGAACTTCTCTTCGACTGGAGTAGGAACTGGCTTTGAATGCTCCATCTGAAATTTCTTCAAGATATCATTTGCATATTTCTTCTGAGAAATAAAAATTCCATCATCTTTTTGAACCACTTCAATGCCAAGAAAGTAAGACATCAACCCCATATCTGTCATTTCAAAGTGTTTTATCATAGCCTCCCTGAATTCTGCAATTATCTTCAAATTGTTGCCAGTAAAGATCAGATCGTCAACATAAAGACACACGATCAAGATATCTCCATTTTCAACGAACTTGATATAAAGAGTATGCTCAAACGGACATCTTCTGAAACCATTCTCAATGAAATAAGAATCAATCTTCTTGTACCATGCTCTTGGTGCTTTCTTTAACCCGTACAAAGTTTTCTTCAATTTATAAACTTTATCTTCTTTTCCAAGAACTTCATATCCTACAGGTTTCTCAACATACACTTCTTCTTCTAAAGTGCCATTTAGAAATGCAGAATTAACATCCATTTGATGTATCTTCCACTTATTTTGAGCCGAGAGTGAAATAATCATACGAATAGTGTCTAATCTAGCAACAGGAGCAAATACTTCAAAATAATCGATACCTGGCTTTTGTTTGTATCCCTTAGCAACTAATCTTGCTTTGAAACAATCAACTTCACCATTGGGTTTGCACTTAGTTTTGTAAACCCACTTTACTCCAATCGGCTTCTTATCTGCTGGTAAATCTGTCAGCTCCCATGTGTCATTCTTCTCAATGGCATGAATCTCCTCATCGATTGCTCTCTTCCAATTGTTGTCTTTAGAGGCTTCTTCAAAGTTCAACGGCTCTGATGTGTGAAAAACGGTCCGACACAAAACTCACCGGCAAGTGCACCGGGTCGCATCAAGTAATAAAATTCACGGGAGTGAGGTCGATCCCACAGGGATTGAAGGATTGAGCAATTTCAGCTTAGTGGTTGATTTAGTCAAGCAAATAGAAGTTGATTTGAGTGATTTGTATCCAACAGAAATTAAATTGCATGAAATATAAATGGGAATGGGTGAATTGCAAGAAATTAAAGAGAACAAAAGGAGAAGAGAGCTGAATCTTAAAGTACAAGAAATATAAATTACAGAAACTTAGATTGCAAGAAATATAAATGACTGAAACTTAAAGTGCAAGAAATGTAAATTGCTTGAATTGTAAATGGGTCAAGGATGTGGGATTGCAGGAATTAAACAAAGAAAAGTAAATCTCAACAAACAAAAGAGTAGACGATGAATTCAAATGAACCGGATCTCAAATGGAAATGTAAAAGAACTTGGAAAAGCATTCAACAGAGAAATTAAAATGAAAACTCCAGATCTCAGGACTCAAGAGACTAGATAACCAATTCTAGATCTCAATGCCTTCCTAGATCCAAATTTTAGAAAACAATTAAAGAGGAATTAAAGATGAAGGCAATAGAGAAATGTAGATCTAGAAGCACAATTTCTTGAAAATGTTGCAGAAAAGTAAACAGAGAGTTCTCAAGGTGAGATTGAAACAGAATTCCTTCAATTCTCCAAACCAAGACTCAAACAAGTGTGTAGAAAATGAAAACAAGAAAACCCAGAGGAAGAGAATTCAATTCTTCTTCCCGAAAACTCTAAAACTCTATAGCAATGAAAAATAAAATCCCAAAACTAACTCTCTGCCAAAGTCAAATTAAAAATTCAAAAAGGAAAAGCTCCCGTAAAACTTAAAATCTAAGCTATTTATACACTCTCTTCAAATGATCACTAAGCCTTGAATTGGGCCTTTGGTCTTGATGGAATTGGATTGATAATAGCCTCCTTTGATTGCTCTTGGTGTTAGGAAGAAATCCACTTGTGAACCGGACCATGAACCATTCACGTTTGAGACAACGTTTGAGGCAAACGTTGACTCAAACGTCTTCGTGAAACTAATTATGCAGCTCGGCCACTTTTGCTGTCATCCACGTTTGAGCCAACGTTTGGGGTCAAACGTGAGCTCAAACATGGCCCTTCCCAAGCAGCTCTTCTAGCCAATGTTTGGCCCAATGTTTGAGGCAAACGTTGGCGTAAACGTGGCTCATTGAATCATCAAACAAGGGTGTTCATCCATGCTCTTATGGCGCCAACGTTTGACCTTAAGTTTGAGGCAAACGTTGGCGCAAACGTTGCCATGCTCCTGGGTGATCTTCTTAGCTTTTATGGCGCCAACGTTTGACCTCATGTGTGAGGCAAACGTTGGCGCAAACGTTGCCATGCTCCTGGGTGGAAATTAATTAGCCAATGTTTGCCTCAAACTTTGGCGCAAACGTTGGCTCCTCCAGGGTGTGGTTGCACTCTTCCTCACGTTTGAGTCCAAGTTTGAGGCAAACTTGAGCTCAAACGTGAGTCCTTCCTCTTGCCTTTTGCTATCCCCTTTCTTCAACCTTCTTCCAAGCCTTTCTCCACCTATCATCAATCAACAATTGCATCAAAGCTATGCTATAATCATGAGAGTTCTTCTTTTTCTTGACATATAAGCAATTATGGCACAAAAACTCATGAAAATGCATCAATTCATTCATGGTTGATTGATTCTAAGGAAACATAAAATTCCACCCAAATGGCTTACTTGTGGCTCAAGAAAGTACATAAAACCCAATGAAAATTAAAGAAAAAGACTAGTAAAACTAGGCTAAGATGCCATGGCATCACAACACCAAACTTAAAGCTTGCTTGTCCCCAAGCAAGAAAAGAATTATTAAGAAGAGAGAATGAAATGGAAGAGAATGTTCATGCTAGCATAGTATTATTGGTAGCTCATGGGGTTTTATGCAGATATGCAACAACTCACTTCTTATTGACTTTTAGGCATAAAAAGTCTCCTTCAAGCATCAATTAACACACTGCTATGACCTCTCATTATTTACTTGCCCTTGATGGTTGTTTCTCTTTATTTTCCTTTTCTGTAACATTCAGCTCAATGTCATGTGTGCAGCAATTCTTTTTCTTTTACTTTATTTGTGCTCAACACATTATTCACTGTAGATACTTGGCTCACATTCCTTCTTAGAACATTGATGTCCAGCACCTCTTTGGGTTACTAAATGTCTTGTAGCTAGGTTGCTCTTGATAGTGGACTTTCAGTTGATAATCCCGGGTTAGTTAACCCAAGTTACCAAGTGTTGATGCACTCCAAAGAACTTAATAATCCAAGCAGATCCTAGTACAAAGACACCACAAGCATATATTCTAAGGTTCAAGCTATTGGTGTCTAGCTTTATTCTGTCTTCCTTTTGTTTTTCTTGATGCCATACTTAGCTTTTCTCTTTGTTTTTCTTTTTCAACCAATGACTTTTATTTATGAGATTCATAGACAGTGAGCTACTTTCTACTAAAAAAAAAAAGAATAATCTATTCCTTTTATTCATTATGAGTGAGCTACCACATAATCAAACATACATACCACCACTTGCTATTATTGTACCTCCAGCTAACAAAGACTTTCTTACTTCATGTTTCAAACATTTCTTTTATTGAATTGAAAAGCTACAGGGGACAAAGTATGCATTTTAGTTAAGTGAAAGTAAATGCACAAGCATACACTTAAGCTAGCTTACTTATTGCAAAAGCTGATCCTACTTGTACTAAATGAATACTTTAGCAAAGCATAAATCAAAGTATTTCTCAACAGCAAGAATCAAGTATAGACACAACCTATTGGTTTGCAGTTCTTTTATCTTTCCTTCTGTTATGCCCCTCCTTAGTCATGATGCATGATGTCTTCAGATGGTGGCCAATTTCCTGCATGATTCTCAAAAGTTGCTTGCTTCTCAAGCCCTTAGGCAGCTGGTTAGTATGCAACAGTTGGTTATGGCCTCTTAAATTCACTTTGGTGTGTGAACACCAAACTTAGTTCCTTGCCACTATTCCTCACGCATTAACTTAACCCATTATGAATTCTCTTGATCTTGCTAAAGGTTATGGACAAAAAAAAATGGCAAAATGGTTAAATGATTCATCTGGTTGCTTGGAGCTAGCATTATGCAGAAGGTGAGAATGTATTTTTAGATAAATTTTGGTGGAACACCAAACTTAGAATCCTTCATTCTTCCTCAATTTGTTTTGGTGTGAAACACCAAACTTAGCTCCTTGCAATACATACCAATCATTCAACTTTTTATTGAAATAGCTATGAAAAGAAAACTACCTCTGGTTGGGTTGCCTCCCAACAAGCGCTCTTTTAATGTCATTAGCTTGACATCCTTCATTCTTTGATCATGGAGGCTGAAAATCATAGTGCCTCGACTTTTCTCTTCTTACTGTGAACTTCCTTCCAGTCTCCTCTTTGATGATCTCTAGGTGTTCATGTGGAAGGATCCGGTTCATAGTATAGTACTCAGATAATTGTGGAGGCACCTTCATTGGTTGGGTGTTTAATATCACTTTATCCCCTGGTGAGAAGCTCTCAGTGGAGATTTTCTGAATCCCTGCATTTCTCCCCTCTATCTCTTACTTCTCCTCTTAGTTGTTAAAGATATTTCAGAGTCAAAAAGTGTGGATCTATAGCTTATTTCTCTTGATATAAAAATCAGAAACACTGACAGAACTAGAAACTAAAACAAAGCACCCTGTAACTTGAGTGCAGTTAGAGTTAGTAGAGACAAAGTCTCGAACAGTTAGTGTGCTAGTCAAAATAAAGAAAAAAAATGCTTAATCTAGATTACCACCTTACTTAATCATTGTCAATCTATTTCAATCTCCGGCAACGGCGCCAAAAACTTGATGTGTGGAAAACGGTCCGACACAAAACTCACCGGCAAGTGCACCGGGTCGCATCAAGTAATAAAACTCACGGGAGTGAGGTCAATCCCACAGGGATTGAAGGATTGAGCAATTTCAGCTTAGTGGTTGATTTAGTCAAGCAAATAGAAGTTGATTTGAGTGATATGTATCCAATAGAAATTAAATTGAATGAAATATAAAGGGGAATGGGTGAATTGCAGGAAATTAAAGAGAACAAAAAGAGAAGAGAGCTGAATCTTAAATTGCAAGAAATATAAATTGCAAAAACTTAGATTACAAGAAATATGAATGACTGAAACTTAAAGTGCAAGAAATGTAAATTGCTTGAATTGTAAATGGGTCAAGGATGTGGGATTGCAGGAATTAAACAAAGAAAAGTAAATCTCAACAAACAAAAGAGTAGATGATGAATTCAAATGAACCGGATCTCAAATGGAAATGTAAAAGAACTTGGAAAAGCATTCAACAGAGAAATTAAAATGAAAACTCCAGATCTCAGGACTTAAGAGACTAGATAACCAATTCTAGATCTCAATGCCTTCCTAGATCCAAATTTTAGAAAACAATTAAAGAGGAATTAAAGATGAAGGCAATAGAGAAATGTAGATCCAGAAGCACAATTCCTTGAAAATGTTGCAGAAAAGTAAACAGAGAGTTCTCAAGGTGAGATTGAAACAGAATTCCTTCAATTCTCCAACCCAAAACTCAAACAAGTGTGTAGAAAATGAAAACAAGAAAACCCAGAGAAAGAGAATTCAATTCTTCTTCCTGGAAACTCTAAAACTCTATAGCAATGAAAACTAAAATCCTAAAACTAACTCTCTGCCAAAGTCAAATTAAAAATTCAAAAAGGAAAAGCTCACGTAAAACTTAAAATCTAAGCTATTTATACACTCTTCAAATGATCACTAAACCTTGAATTGGGCCTTTGGTCTTGATGGAATTGGGTTGATAATATCCTCCTTTGATTGCTCTTGGTGTTGGGAAGAAATCCACTTGTGAACCGGACCATGAACCATTCACGTTTGAGTCAACGTTTGAGGCAAACGTTGACTCAAACGTCTTCGTGAAACCAATTATGCAGCTCGGCCACTTTTGCTGTCATCCACGTTTGAGCCAACGTTTGGGGTCAAACGTGAGCTCAAACGTTGCCCTTCCCAAGCAGCTCTTCTAGCCAACGTTTGGCCCAACGTTTGAGGCAAACTTTGGCGCAAACGTGGCTCATTGAATCATCAAACAAGGGTGTTCATATATGCTCTTATGGCGCCAACGTTTGACCTCAAGTTTGAGGCAAACGTTGGCGCAAACGTTGCCATGCTCCTGGGTGATCTTCTTAGCTTTTATGGCGCCAACGTTTGACCTCATGTGTGAGGCAAACGTTGGCGCAAACGTTGCCATGCTCCTGGGTGGAAATTAATTAGCCAATGTTTGCCTCAAACTTTGGCGCAAACGTTGGCTCCTCCAGGGTGTGGTTGCACTCTTCCTCACGTTTGAGTCCAAGTTTGAGGCAAACTTGAGCTCAAACGTGAGTCCTTCCTCTTGCCTTTTGCTATCCCCTTTCTTCAACCTTCTTTCAAGCCTTTCTCCACCTATCATTAATCAACAATTGCATCAAAGCTATGCTATAATCGTGAGAGTTCTTCTTCTTCTTGACATATAAGAAAATATGGCACAAAAACTCATGAAAATGCATCAATCATTCATGGTTGATTGATTCTAAGGAAACATGAAATTCCACCCAAATGGCTTACTTGTGGCTCAAGAAAGTGCATAAAACCCAATGAAAATTAAAGAAAAAGACTAGTAAAACTAGGCTAAGATGCCATGGCATCAGGCTCACAATCTGAAAATAGAGCATAGTTTATGATTTCTTCATCGGACGGATCGTTGTCATTGCCAACTTCATAATTTGCTAATCTAGCAGGTAGTCTCCTCTCTCTTTGAGGTCTTCTAGATGATTCTGGTTGTTTGGTTGCGTCCGGTTGTCTTTCTTCTTCATCATCACATGTATTTGAAATTACAATCGGATGCTTTTCTATCTTTGTGTCCCAGTCCCACATGGCTTTCTCGTCAAACGTCACGTCTCTACTGATGATTACTTTTTTTGTTTCTGGATTGTACAACTTGTATGCTTTTGAGTCTGTGCTATAGCCAATAAAGATACACTTCTCACCTTTGTCATCTAACTTCTTCCTTAATTGATCTGGTACATGAGCATAAGTGATACACTCAAAGACTCTGAAATGATGAATGGAAGGCCGCTTTCCACTTCAAGCTTCCTCTGAAGTTTTATCACGAACACTCTTTGTTGGACACCTATTTAAAATATGAACTGCTGTTGCGACTGCTTCTGCCCAAAACTCTTTAGGCATTTGTTTTGACTTGAGCATGCATCTGACCATATCTATGATGGTTCTATTCTTTCTTTTAGCAACTCCATTTTGTTGAGGAGTGTATCTAGTTGTTAGTTGGTATTGAATTCTGTGTTGCTTAAAGTATTCAGAACATGCAAGATATTCTGTTCCTCTGTCTGTTCTGAGAATTTTGATTTTATAGCCACTTTGTTTTTCAACAAATGTTTTGAATGTTTTGAAGGTTTCACATGCTTCTGATTTTTTCTTCAGAAAGTATACCCATGTATATCTACTAAAATCATCAATAAAAGTGATAAAGTACCTGCTACCACCATTACTTGAAACTTCTACAGAACAGAGATCTGAATGCACAATTTCAAGTAATCTTCTAGCTCTCCAAGACTTTCCTGTAGGGAATGGATCTCTGTGCTTCTTTCCCAGTTGACAAATCTCTCACACACAATTGGGAATATGAATTCGTGGTAGACCAGAAACAAGTCCTTTTCTTGACAGGTAGTTTAGGCTAGAAAAATGAAAGTGCCCAAACCGCATATGCCACAACCAGTTATCATCAAGTATCACAGAACTCATGCAAGAGGGATTAACATATTGAATTTTTAATGGAAATGTTCTATTTGAAGTCATCCTTGCTTTATCAATGAACCTTCCATTGTTGTCAAATACAGTGCAATATCCACGATAAGTTATCATCTTATATCCCTTCTCAGATAATTGCTCCATACTCAATAAATTGTAATCAAGTTCAGGAGCATAGAAAACATCAGAAATATAACTCAGAGAACCATCCTTCAATCTAATTGGTATGTGCCCTTTTCCTTCAATAGGGATCTTTGTACTATTACCAAACTTCAATAATAGTTTAACTGAATCATCTATTGAAGAAAATAACTCCTTTCTACCAGACATATGATTACTGCAAGCATTATCCAAGTACCATAAATTTTCATCTTCAGCACATGAATTACTTGTAAAAAATAAAGTCTGAGTACCCGGATTGTCATCAGTATTTTGATGCTGATTTTCTGCAACGTGTGCTTGATTATTATTTATCACTTTGCATCTGCAATCTGCTGCTTTGTGTCCATACTTTCCACAATGAAAACAGTTGAAATTAGTTCTTTCTTGATAAAAATTGCCTCGACCTCTTCCTCGGTTGACAGGCCTGAAATTCGTTCCACCTCTTCCTTGATTAGGTAGTGTAAAATTATTGTAACTTCCTTGGTTGTAATTGCCACGACCTCTTCCTCTGAAACTTCCTCTGCCTCTACTTTGAAAATTAAAACCACGACCTCGTCCTTCTTGTATACGACTTGATTCTGCAACACTGTTTAAATTCACTCGACTTTTCAAGGCTTCCTCGGTTGATTTTTCTGACTTCTCCAGTATTCTGCTGATGTGGCTTTCTATGGTTCCTTGCAACTCTGCAATCGTCATAGTATCCATATCGTGTGACTCTAGTATCGTAGTCACCACATGGTCATACTTCATCGGCATGGTGCGAAGAATTTTCTCCACTACTTTGCTATCGGGCATATCTTCTCCATAGACTCTCATCTTATTGACAAGATCTGTAACACGAGTAAAATATTGCTCAACAGTTTCTGAGCTAGACATCACGTACCTTTCATATTCTCTTCTTAAAGAATGTAGTTTTGCTTTCTGAGCTTTATCTACGCCTTTGTATGACAGCTTCAACGTGTTCCATGCTTCCTTTGCACTTTTGGTATTTGCTATTTTGCCAAACACCGTATAATCTACTCCTTGATAAATTTGAGATAGCGCCAATTGATCTCTCCTTTGTTGGGCAGCATCTGCTCCTTCTTGCAAACCCAGTTCAATGAAATTCCACAGGTTTTGGGCCTTCAAATGGGTAGACATCAAAGTCTCCCAATAACTATAATCAAGTTTCCCATCTAACTTGGGACCGGACCACACAATATTGAAAGTGTTTGCCATACCAATTCTATGAATAAACAATTATGTGAGAACTCTCCCACACCTCAAAAACTCTCAAACACCAGGCGCTGGATTAACCAGCTCTGATACCAAATGTAAGTATAATAGCCACACTTAATTGGCCCTAGAATCACTCACTCATATAAATGACACTATCATATTTTTCATCTCTCAAACTCACTAACAAACTCACCAACACTCATATTAACAAAGAAAGAATTTTATAAAAACAA
This sequence comes from Arachis stenosperma, assembly GCF_014773155.1. Lineage (NCBI taxonomy): Eukaryota > Viridiplantae > Streptophyta > Magnoliopsida > Fabales > Fabaceae > Arachis > Arachis stenosperma. Next base: position 18,360,777 of record NC_080383.1, on the reverse strand, counting down.
ATACTAAACATTCCTTTTCATATATGGAGAGATATATAATACAAAAGATGCACCACCTATTTATAGTTATATTTGGCGGTTTAAACAAAATAATTTGTAACTAAGCTTAATGGTTAAGCTTGGATATAAGGCGGTAACTTATTGAAAGTTGTAGAAGAAACTCAACTTGTCACAAGTGTTTGATGTCTAAAATTATCCAGCTGTAAATCTTTGAACATTTGACTATGATCCTTTGTAACCTTTTCTAGTTGCTTTTCATAGTCATTTCAAATTTTACTTCCTTCAATTTTTTTGACCAAGTCTTTGACCAAGCTTTTGTGTATAATGGCGGTGAATGATTTTTAAGTTGATTTAATTATCAACAGTCTCGGCCAAAATAAATAAATACAAACTTTAAAATTAAAATTGTGCTTTAGCGGCTGTTAACCACAAACCGCCGCTAATTTATGAGATTCCGATACATATATATTTAAGAACAACCGTCGCAATCCTTTCATTTAGCAGCAGTTACGAAAACCGCCGCTAAATGGCTGCCTCAATCACCTGGCTGTGGTATAGTGATCTGTTGTTATTATAATAATTTTACAATTGGGTTATGCTAGGTAATTAATGATTTTTTTGAATAACATGAACAACATGTTCTAAAATTGGCCCAATTCAAATAAAACACACTACATCCCCAAATTACTCACCTAAATCTTGATATTAGAATAACCATTCGCACACCTAGTGAATTGAACATCCGATATATCTATTGTTTACATTGTTTAATATTTTTATTGTCTACCTATATCTTTTTTTTACAATTTTTCTATCAATAATGACTACTTAATTAAGTGGGAAAGTTAACTAAAAAGGACGCCTTCGTGAAAAAAAAAATTCCAACTTCAACCTAGCTAGAAGAAAAAAAAAGTACCGTTTAATTAATAAAATAAAATAAAAAGTCTCAATAATTTTGCTGGTAGTGTAGCTTTATTAGTGGACGTACAAATTTGCAAAATTTATTGAAACCATCCATACTTTTATTGTTTACCTCCAAAGCAAGTATGCAAGCTAGGTAGACCACCCTAAAATAAAGAGGAACTAGTTATATAAAATGAGAGCTTCATCATTATTCATTAGTCTTGACTCATTGCATGCTACACTCTCATTTTCTTACCTAAATTATGGTAATATATATTATCTTGTCATTGTGCTGTTGCTTTAATGGCTATTTAAATTGAGATCAATCACCTATCCATCAAGCAAACCGCACCAATGCTCAAGGAGAATCTGAGTTTTGATAAATTATTTATACCAATTTATTATATCGTGCTTATTCTATTATTAGTTAATCTACTTAATTGGCAAAAGCATAAAGGAAAAAATATATATAATGGTAGTGGTTCGGGGATAAGTCTCAAACGAATTTTTAAAAAGAAAAAAAGTGTGTGTTAGTGTGTATATAATAATAGATGAGACCACCAATTTAATATGTTAGTAATAACCATTGGCACATAGCTAAGAACCATCCAATATAATAATAAATATGTATATACTGTGGTGTAAGCTAAGGATTGGAGTGGAGAATAAGAGCTTTTCTTTAAATATAGGGAACAATTTATTTATCCAAAGAAGCCGCAAAGTAGTTCAACTTGTTCTCTTTATTTATACCAATTCTTGATTAAAATGTTGCAACATTACCGACACTATAATTTTGTCTGTTTTTTAATCCTGGAATTGATATACCAGCTATTAAATATGTTTAATTTGTGGCACCCGTGAATTGATTCTTTAATTTATGTCAGAAAATGGGATGATCCAACATCAGTAGTTTAATTTGTTTGATATTCTGCTCATTCTAATTGTCTAATTAACTCTTGCACATAGTAGTTGAGTCTATCTATAATTTAATATTTATCTTTCTAACACTTAAGCAAAAGACAACACTTTTTAAATGTAAATCTCAAATGAAAAATATTGTGATAATCTATATTTCTTTTTCTTTTTATCATTTTTTATAACAATAAAAAATTAAAAATACCTGCAAACAATTTATCTTTTTTTTTGGAAAAAAATAGTTCAACACTCATTATGATAAATTAAATTTAGTTTATTTATTTAAAAGTACTTGATTATATTAGTTAAAAAAAACAAACAAAAGAAAGGATAATAATAAAAAAAGTATTGGCATATACAATTTACTAATTTATTAATAATATACATAATTGTGTATGTTAGGAGAAATGTTAGAGTTAGTTGTAAGGTGTTAGTTATTTGGTTAAGTGTAACTAACTTCTGGTGTGGTAAGATATAGGTGAGTCTGTGTTGTGTAAGTGCTCAGCTGGTAAGAGAAGAATGCTAATAACATGACTCGCAGCATATAAGGTCGAAAAGTTTTCAATATGTAACCGTATATTATTAGTATTTCAGTCATTTTTAATTAATTTTAAAATATATATAATTAAAATTAACGATTAAAATTTATTAAAATATTAATATATTAATATATTTGAAGGTGATAGTATACAAAGGTATTAAATGACCTACAAAAACAATATCTGGGTATTTAATTTCACCCTACACTACTAGAAAAAACGTTTTTTTCGACACTAAAAATCGACGATTATTTCTGCCGTCGATATTTATCGACGGCTTGCTGTTGATATTGCTAGAAAAAAATAATTAAAAATAAAATATTAAAATCGACGGCTAGGTCGTCGATAATATTATGATACATAATATTATCGTTACATTATCGACAAACTTGGGGCTGAAAATAATTTTATTTTAAATTCGACGAAAATGACATCGATTTTATTAATTAAAATATCGACAATGATTACCGTCAAGAAATTTTAACGATCTAGATCGTTTTCTAAAACCAAATAAATGGTATAGATTTAATAAATAAAATAGACGCATAGAGTGTCGATTGTTTTTAATTTAAAATCGACAAATGTGCCGTCGATTTTTATCATTAAAAATTACTTACCCCCATCCACTTCCCGCGTACAGAGAATTCAGAAACACAATTCCCTTTTACCCCCAAATTCCCTATTTCAGCACCAACCTGCGTCATTCTCCGCTGCCGTCGCCGCTCCGTCACGGTTGCTTCGCCGGCGCTCCTCAACACACACACTCTCTCAACCATAAACCCTACTCCGACGCCTTACTCAAACCAAGGGTTTTCAGTGAGGTAGAACTCCAGCGAGGGTCAGTTTCCATTCTTTCTTCTTTGTTTAGGGTTTATTCATAAGTTATTCGATTCAACATGCATTTGATAAGAATTGAATGTTGTTAAGGATGACAGGCAGGAGCACGTAATTTGAAAACACTTACCGTCGCTGGTTCCGAAGTTCCCTTCGCCATTGTCGCTGGTTCTACTTGCTGTCGCTTCTAGCTCGTGCTTATCCAATGGCCTGGTGAGGGTGAGTTACCTGCTCCCCTGCTTGTGTTTGGATTCTTCCCTACTTCCCTGCTCCCCTACTTAGCTAATTAATTTGTTGATTTGGGGTTTCATATTTTTGATAATTAGTTTTTTGATTGGTTTTTAATGGATGATTTAGTAATTAGGTTTTAAATTTAGATTTTTAATTTAGTTTGTTTATTGATTGACAAAACATATGGAGGGAGGGAATTTGTAATGCTGAACTGAACACCCAATAATTGTTGCAGTTATCTCTGTTGTTGATATTTTGCTAAAAATGTGCTAGAGAGCATGAACTTCAAATTCTGTGTGTAGATCTACATTTAGGATCTCTATTTGTCTAATTATAATACAGTTTTTTTTAATTGAAAAAAATAAACAGGAACAACAAGAAATGTAATTTCTATGAACAGATCTGGCAATAAAATATTGTTTCACATGCTTCCTTTTCCTTACAAAAGAATGAAAGAGTTGAATATATAGGAATTTAAGATTTTGACCCAAAAACCAGCATGCACAGTTAGATCCACTAGTAAATACTAAATAGTAGTAGGCTAATAGCTCTCTCTTTTGAGGGTTTTTAGTTATTTTCTATAGCAGTTGAACTTTAACCCCCCTCCCCGCGGTTCTATTATCCATTTTGACATTAGTACTGTTTGCATTACTAAATCATGTGCTGTTTTGGAAAATATATAAATATGAACAACTCAGGTTGTTGAGCTTTTTGCCATTAGAAATAGTTAATGATAGAAAATGGGGAACTGTTTTTATATAGTTTTTTTAGGTGTCTTGTTACTAGATCCTGCCATTTTATCATTAAATTATTTCTTCTTTATAAACTCTGTTTAGAGCCATAGTCCTTGCCATGAATCAACATTAAATTATTTCTTCTTTATAAACCCTATTTAATAGACAAGTTGTTCAGTGCTGGAAATTTTATTTCTTTAGTTTCTGGATAGAAACTCTTGAATTTTTGGTAGTCTCAAAAATTCGATGGTTGCCAGTTATGAAAAGTAAAAAATTTGCTGTGTTTCTTCCAATGCCTAAGGAACAAATTAACACGGGATATTATAATATATACAAGCTGAAACCAAGGTCTATATATAATACAAGCAGGTTAGAAATATAATTATTCGTGTACTTCTTTTTATATGTCAGATTAATTATTTTTATGAATGATTAATTCTGAGTACAATGACAATTTGGTCAGGGCTGTTAAGGTGTGGAAAGAGCTACAAATTAAGGTGGATAAATTATCTGAGGCCTGATATCAAGAGAGGAAATTTCACCATTGAAGAAGAAGAAACCATCATCAAGCTTCATGAAATGCTTGGCAACAGGTACATATTCATGATTCATGATTCATGATACATGCATGTCATCCTCTCTCATCATGTTCTATATATCTTTAACATGCATGGATGATGCTGTTTTCTTGATTTAATAGTTATCCTTAATTTGTAAATAAAATGGTTGATTCAGTAGTACTAGTTTTCATCTCCTGTTTCAAGAAGCTGGATTATTATTCATGAGTTCACAGAAGAAAATTAAAAGCTAGGCCATATTATTGATGAGTTGAAGGTATTCTGCCACCTTAATTTGACTCTCCAAATAAACTTAAATACCATGCATTTTCATTATTTTTATTTTTATTTTTCTCACAAAATTAATCAAATTTGATAAAAAAAAGATATCTTATTTATATTTTTATTTTTCTCTTCATGTAAACAAATTTCTATCTCCCAATGTTTTAAGAACAATTAGACAACTAACTAGTTAGTTCCGATATCAATTAGCCAACCAAGATTTTCATATCTCACAGGTATAAACAAACTTAATGCAAGTTTTTATAATTGATGCTTTGCTTTCTTTTCAAACTTGAATGCAGTACTAGGTCTGTTCAGAAGTTATTGGAGCATGTGAGTATTTTTATTTTTGTTTCTCTCTCTCTCTCTCCAATTTAAATGCTTGATTCTTTTAATGACACAAAAATCAAAAGAATCTGTATATAAAGGGAAATAACAAAATACTGAATCATGAGTCTGTTATCTATTGTTTTCCTGATTTAGCTCACAAAAGCATTGAGCACTGTGCTGATGGTTAAGAGACAAGCCTTTAAATATATGTATATATTCCACCACTCAGCATTTATGCTTCATCCTCTTTTGTTTCTGTGATTGATGGCACGAAAGAAAACACATAACAAAATGGGTGCACCACTGTTTTCACTGTACCTTTTCCAATTCCCATTGCTTTATTATTATTATTATTATTCTGTATAAAGATGAGAACTTGGAACTAAATTAGTAATCTTTTTCTTGCTTTTTTTAGCTAATGGTGTTAATTTCAGCTTGATGATTCATGTGTTGTACTAGTTCTGTTCTGGGGTTATTTCCTTTTTGGCAGTAGAATCAGATTGTGCAACAGAGTTTTCTCTGAAAACTTTGATAATTTGAAGCCGGGGTTTTGGCCTTGCCCAGAAAGAAAAATGTTTGTTTAAAAACCTTCCTCTTTGCTGTGTTTGTCATTTTCTTCTTGCTTTATGATTTTCGTGGGAAAGTGTCACTGCTGAGAAAGCCAGAAATCATTTTAGAAAAGTGGAATTTCTATTGAGCAATTGCCAACTTCTGCTTATTCTTCATGTGTTGATTTTGCATTTTGTTATGATATTCGGTTACTGATTAAGCATTTTGTTACTAGCTGATTCTGTTTTCTGGTTTAGCTTCTTGGAGCTTAGTTAGTTTTCTGCTTCTTTGTGAAGTATGAGGAATCATCAATATTGAAAGAATATTCAGTTTTCTGCTACCGAACTCAAGATTCTGATATACTCTTTTGCAATATTTGATATTTCTATGCAGCATTTCACAGTGGGAATTGTAGTGGTGTGGGTCAATAGAATCTTTTGATCAAAGAAACAATAGTGGAGTATTTGGTTCTTCAGCATATTCACTATCACAAAGTATTGGTAGAGTTTAAGACTCCCAAAAAAGCTATTCAAGGTTTAACCTTCTACTTTTTTATTTATTATGCATGCTTATCTATACTTACTTATGTATGCTTGTTTGTGTAAACCATTCATAGTGAAAGTATAAATTATATTGATGATAAGATTTATTTGTTGTGGTTTCTCGTTGAATAAAAAAATTAAAAAGTGAATATTATCCCTTTGATATGTAGGAAATTAAATTCATTAATAATGGAAAACCAGAACCGAAGTTGGATGTATGATAGAACATATGATCAGAGGCGGGGTCTTAAACCCAGTTTTATTAAAGGGGTAAATGAATTTGTGGATGTGTGTACTAGAACTCATGAATTTCTCAGAGGAGGTTTAGTTAGGTGTCCATGTGCCAGATGTCAATGTGGGACGTTTAAACAGTTGATCGACATTAAGATTGATCTATATACTCATGGGTTTAAACCTAATTATTGGATTTGGACAGAGCATGGAGAAGAGATACCCACAGAGAATCAGATTAGGATAGAAGAAGATATTGAAAGTAGCTCTGAATTAGGTGGTGTTACATGGGAAGAAAATTTTGATCGTTATCATGAGATGGTTGTTGATGCTTTGCAACCTGAGTTTCACATGTACATGCAACCAACAGTGGAGGAACCAAATCGAGATGCCAAGAGATTTTATGACCTCTTAGATTCAGTTAGTAAACCCTTGTGGGAAAATTGTATCCATTCACGATTGTCACTTGCTAGTAGGATGCTGAGTATAAAATCAGAGGGAAACCAATCTCAGGGATCTTTTGACCAGTGGGCAACTTTGTTTAGAGAAATGCAAACAACTCCAAATAAAATTCCTGGGTTTGGGTATGGGTTTGGTCTCAGACCAATTGAGCTGGGTGGCCCCCACCTAATTGGAGTGTATTTATATATGTATGTGCATTCATAATTATTAGCAATTATCATATATTTTTGAGATTTAAATATACAAAGATGAGAGCTTTTTGTTTTGCTAGCAAGCACAGTGGGAAGTGGGAACTGCACATAACATATCTCCCATCCCAGACATGAAAACAAAGCAATCATCAATTATTTCTTTGGAAGAGGGAGTTTAACTGATTTCCTTGGCCCATTTGCTGGACCCCACATTATTTATTTATTTATATAATTAATCAATTATTAAATCTTGCAGGAGAAAGAAACAAGTATATTAAACATTTAACAATGAACTACTACTTTGTTTATAACTTTTCCAACCATTAATCTTGGTTTTCTTCTGATTTAGTAAGTCAGCACCGAGCAATAATATTTATTCCATTAAAGTAGACATCATTATTTTGTCTCTGATGACTAAGCCAAGGTTTTCTAACTCCAATTATGATCATGCTTCATAGTTAATTATTATGCTTATGCATGTAAGAGTGTTACTTAATTACTGTATGCAGTCTTCTAAGTAAGTCATTATCTAGATATGTAGATATGCTTATTTTATATCCAAATCTTCTGCATATGTAGATATGATTGAATTGGTTATTTGGTTATGCTTTGGTAAGCCTTAATCAATAGAGAGTGAAATCTATTCTTAATAATGATCTTGATCTAGTTTCTTCTTGAATTGATGCAAACTGCTGAGTTTTATTTTCTGCTTAATCAATTGCTTAGTACAATACATCCCATATTACATGATAATTTGGTTACATTATGTAGAATCATTCGCTTGGAAGACAATCACGTATGGATGAGTTTTTTGAGCACACTCATACTCGCAAAGAGGATAGGACTCAATGGGTTGATGAACACTCCCGAAAGACAAAGGTAACTTACCTTTATTAATTGTAACTATTTTGTTATCTAATTATTATACATTATTAATACTTATAGTAGTTTATCAATCATTTCTCCTCATTGTAGGATATATTTCAAGAGCGTATGTTTCAGGCTGACCAAGAGCGGCAGGCTGCTATAGAGGCTGGTGTAATTGATCCACCGCCTGTCTCTGAGGAAAGCATATGGATTGAGACAGTGGGTGGAAAACGAAGAGGTAGGGTATATGGCATGGGTGAGGTAAGGGACTCTTCCATGGTGCGGCCTCGAGTTGATGGGCCAACCACGACCACCAGCGCTGATGTTTTGGATCTTAGAGAACGAATCATAATACTCAATAGGGAAGTTGAACAATATGCCGCTAAATATAGAGAGCTTGAAGACCGCTACCAAAGGGAGAAAAGAGAGTGGCAACAGACTGTTGAATCATTGCGTGAGGATCTCAACACCAGTAACTCACAGATGGATCAATTTAGTCATCAGTTGAGCAGTTTGACTGAGTATGTGAGAGCCATGGGTCCTAGTAGTTCTGGATCACGTGTTCCCCCACCTCCTCCTTTTACTTTCCCAAGCTCTCAGAAAAGCACAGCCCCAGCCCCAGTCCCAACCCCAACCCCAGGTAGAAAACTTCCACCTATTCTGCAGCGACCAGGACAACCACAGAGTTCTCAAAGGGAGGATGATTCTGACGACGATTTTGATGACTCAGATGATTATTTAGACGAGTATGAGTAGGTTATTTAATTACTTTACTTTGATTATTTTGTATTATTAGTAGATTGCAATTTAAACGAATATAAGTCTAAGTTTAGTTATTTATCTTGTCTTGAGTCTTTATGTTAGAGGGTTATTTATTATTTTGATAAGTTTGTAAACTTATTATCTAATATTTAGTATAAATTTTATTTTTATATTTAAAAGTTTATTTGTCTTGTTATCTAATATTCTGTTTAAATTTTATTTTATATTTAAAAGTTTATTTGTATTAACGGTTTACTATTTTTCAAATAGAAAAAAAATTAAAACATATAACTATTAAAATCGACGGCTTTAGCGTCGATTTTATTAAACATATTATAGACAGCAGTGTTGTTGATTTTATTAAGTTAAATATCGACGGCAATAGTGTCGATTTTATTCAAGCACATATCGACGGCTTAAGCGTCGATTTTATTAAACATATTATAGACATCAGTGCTGTCGATTTTATTAAATCAATTATCGACAAAGAAGACGTCGATTTTAAATAATAATATCGACGGCAATGTTGTCGATTTTATTAAGAATGTAAAATTCTCACACCCATATTACAGACGGAATAGACGTCGATTTTATTAGATTATTATCGACGGCTATGAAAGCCGTCGATTTTATTAGCATTTTGAAAAATCGACAGGCTTTATAGCGACCAACTACGCCGTTTATTTTGCCGTCGAATTTCAATATTATCGACGGCTAAGCCGTCGATTTGGCCGTCGATTTTGACGACGTTTCTTGTAGTGCTACTAATATATAAATTAAACAAACTTACAGCAGCGTATTACGTTATGGATGTTGCATGTGAGATTGTCTAATCTTGCAGCGACATATATAGTAATATAGTATTTTAATTTTGTTTATGCCACACATGGCCTATGGACAATCTAACACAGTGGAAAGATGTGGATAAGCATAAACGTTATTTATTAGCAAATTATATATTTTAAATAAAAAATATGTTTTTTCAAAAAAAAAAATATTCGTAACGTTTATTTTTATTTCAATTTTAATTCCAACTATTTAAAATTAATTTTAATTTTACTTATGATCATAATTTTTTATGATCAATTATTAATCTATTTTATTTTTTTAATTTTATTTTTATCATTATTATCATTAATGCTATTATCACCATTACTATTACTACTCTACTCTCATCATTCACCACTCTACCTTCCTCCTTCCTCTTTCATCCGTCACAGGTCGTCACCTACCTCACTGTTGCCACCACCACAGCAATCACATTACTGCCAACACTCGCATCACACACCCTCTTCTTGAGACAAAATGAATATATAATTCCAAATGTTATGCCACAAGCATCTTGAACAAACGCAAATAATGATCCATAAAAATTTATTATCAGATTTTGCATGGAACATTACTGTCTGATATTCTAGGAGTTTACATTAATAATTTGCCTCCTTAAATATTTATCATTAGATTTGAAAATTCGTCGATAAATTCGACAGTAAATTTAGACACAAATCAGCTTTAATGTGGCATCAAATTTATTGTCAGATTTTACCGACAGAAAAATCCAATGATAACACCAAAAATTAAAGCATATCATTTTGGCAACTATCAACTCATCACTATCGAATTTTTTGTCAGTAAATTTAATGGTAAATTTGGTGTAAATTCAAACATGGCATCCCTCCCTCTTACTGCAAATTCTCTCTCTCTCTCTCTCTCTCTCTCTCTCTCTCTCTCTAAAAGAAGGTGCGCCACCCACCCTTGTTGTCGCTGCTGTCGCTGTCGCTGCCACTACTCTGTTGTCATCCGCACAGTGAAGCACGTCGTCACCACTACTGCTGAAGTCTTCGTAACAAAAAACTTCTGCCATATCTCCACTGAAAGATCACCACTAGCACTATCCCATCGTCATTAGAGGTCACCATTGTGCCGACATATCCGCCGATGAGGACACTACAAGAAAAACGCTAAGAACTGTCGGATTTAGCGTCGGACATTAGCGGCAAGTTTTTCATCGGATTTACCGTCAGATTTGGCAATAAATTCGTCACCCTAAAATATTATCGACGGTAAAATTTAGAGGGAAAAATAAATTTTGGCGTTCTAGCTACCCTCGGATTTACCGGTGAGTAAATCTGACACTGAACCTTATTTAGTGAAATGTTGTGTTTTCGTTACACGCACCACGTTACCGTCGGATTAATCCGCCGATAAATCTGACGGTAATTGTGCCCTAAATTTGAACCGCGAACCCCTTCCCCTTCATTTCGAAATTGGTTTCCCTCTCTAATCTCTCACCTTTCTCTCTCTCTTTCTAACCTCTCACCTCTCAGTCTCTCTCTAGCCCCTGCCACCGCTGGAAAGGCCATCGCCGCCGTTACTCGAAATGCCCCCTTCTCTGTTCTTTGTTTCCGCCACTGTTGCCTTGCCACCACTGGAAAGGCTGTCGCTGCTCGAATCGCCCATTTCTGTCTTCTCTCTTCTAATTGTTTTGCATTCCAGGTTTTTATTGAATCTGTTTTTCACTCTCTTTAACTTTTGCTTAGTTAATTTTAATTTCATTTAGTTGGTTGATTTTTAGTAATTAGTTTAGTTAGATTAATTTCTGTTTTAGTTGATTTTAGGTAGTTAGGGATTTTCATTGAATCTGTTTTTCACGCTATTTAATTTCTGCTTAGTAATCTTAATTTCATTTAATTAGTTGATTTTTAGTAATTAGTTTAGGTAGATTAATGTCTGTTGTAGTTGATTTTAGGTGGCTAGGTTAGAATAATTTAGTTAGATTGATAGGTTCTGATCTCTGCTCAATGTGTTTGGAATTATTATCTGAGATTGTCATTTCTTGTTGCTGAGATTATTTGAATTGCTCTGAATCATTAATTCTGCGTTTTACTGTTAATGTGACTGAAGAATTATTGCTGAATTTGTTTGAGCAATGCTTAAATATTTTGATGATTCGCTGGTTGCTGTTGCTTTGTTAGGAAATTACTATTTTAATGCTTATTTTGCTGATTCATATTGCTGCTAGAAATGCTAGTTTATAATGATTAATTATAGCATTTTGTCGTATGCATTGTTAGTGATGTTTCATCATGTTATTTTGTACTTTCTTGAGTTTGCGTTTCAATGTTTTTGGATTGTTAGAATGCTTTGAAAGTTAGAATGTTTTGAAAAATTGTTAACCAAGTTAGAATACTTTGAGAGTTAGAATGCTTTGTTAGAATGCTATGAAAGTTAGAATACTTTGAAAAGAAAATAAGATAGAATAAAGTTATAATGCTTGAAAAAGTCTAATTTAATTATTTTGAAACTAAAATACTATGTAATTTTCTTTTTTTTTTATTTACTAAACTAAACCACTTTTCAAATTATTTGTTATTTTTTGAGTTTCTTCTTATGTTATTATTTCTTGGTGTTTGTTGTGTTATTAATATGTTATTAATATATTCACTGTACAGACATGACGACAGGCAATACAGGTATGTCGAGTGGGATACGTGGTCGTGGTAGAGGGCGGGCTTCCACCAAATCCCCCAGGGCTGCCCAGTCATCGTCCTCTACTCCGATATCCCGTCGACGCCTGTGATGTCACAGGTGGGTCCATCGGACCAGCAATTTATCATGGTCCCAAACCTGAACTAGATGCCTCCTTCTGCTACACCCCCTGCAAATGCAGCGACGATGTCGACAGAGCCTGCAATGGGTGATACCTCCAATGCCCTCGAGCAGGATGCCTCTCCATCACCGCCTGTCATCCGGCTGAAGATTTGGCCTAATGGCATGCAGTTGTGAGTTCAATTTTTTAATATTAAGTTTGTTTATCTTAAGTTTGTTTATGTTAATTTTGTTTATCTTGAGTTTGTTTATCTTATGTGTTTGTTAATGTGCGATTTGTTCTCTGACAGGTTTGCACCGAATCCCAATGCTTGCACACGGTAGATATCTGAGGTCATTAAGTTCGTGTACGACCACCCGTGGCTGACCTACACGCAGATATCGGCTGAGATCAAAGAGCGCTGGTTTCAGAAGTGGCGGTAAAAACCAAATTTGGTTAGAATTAATTTACTATATTTGAACTGTATTTTATTCCAACTAACTAATGTTGGTGAATCACTTTGTGCAGTTGAAATTCATATGGGATACAGAGCATAACCTCATAATTCGAAAGATCTACAACCACTGGGCAGCCAAAACGTTTTCAGTAGATGATGAGCAATGTTCGTCAAGGAATAAACCACCTGACATTGTGGATCCGTCCATACATCAAGAGTGAACTGGAGGCTCATTTTAGAGATAACAAGAGGTTCAAGCGTCGCCGTCTGATGAACATCACCAACAGGCTTCGCCCAAGGTGTCGAGGTATACGGGTGGGTCGGTGACTTTCATGAAGAAGAAGACGAGACTGGTAAGAATTTTGACATTGCTTTATGTTATAGTAATTACTTGAATTAGTCTTTTAATTTGTTCAGTTATTTTATACGTTACTTGTTCTATTGTTATATACTTATATAGTCCTGTATGAACTGAATTGAGCTGAGTTGATGTAGAACTGCTTCGTCGATCTATTTTACTTTTTGATGATCAAGTTACTTAAGTGGTTAGTAGAGTTTAGTTAGTTTAATTTTCAATTTTAATGGATTTAGGTGGTTAGGATAGGTTAGAATAGGTTAGATTAAGCTCTGAGATTGCTGGAAAATGTTAGATTAATGAATTATTTGCTCATTCCTGCTGTTAAAATTATTTGAAAAATGCTTGGCTATGAAAATAATGATGGATATTTGGTTTAGATGAAACCCTTCAAGGGTGGCTAAATCCAAATTTCAGGGGAAACTCTGTCAAAATTTTTATAAGATTTTCAATGAAATCGAAAAAATTAAAATTATGTTTTCGAAATTAGAATTAAGATTTCCTGCTTTTTATATATTTGACTGTCATTGTTTGATTTCTTCGTTTATTTTATTGTTTGGTTGATATATTAATTTTTTGTGTAAGTCGTTGGATTGTGAGGAAACACTGGCAGATACCTCCAAGTATACCCAGACTTTGAAATGCAAACAAGGAAAGATTTGCTGACGAGCGATCGGCAGCCCATTATGTGAGTTTAAATTAATCCTAAATTTCAATTTTATTTAGTTTAAAGTCAGTTATTTAACTATTATCCTAATCACAACTAAAGTGTGTGACGCAAGAGGAATATCAGCAGAGCTTGGAGGCCGCAACCTAGCAATCTCAGCCGCCTAGTAGAGTCGACAAAGTCGGCTCCGAGGCTTTAGTTGTGGATCCTGATAGGATTTGGCACGAGATCGCTTCAGGTTGGGCTCGTTCTTCACTAGTGGCCTCCGCTCTTCCGTGTTGGTGGCTTCCTCTACCACCAGCCCTGCTAATCCCAAAAATTTATCAACCTGAGGGAGGAGGTGCAAAAGCTAACACAGGAGCTTCACCAGCAATAGGAGCAGTCTGAGAAGAGGTATCGAGAGATTCTTGCACGCATTGTCATCAGCTCGAACCTGACGGAGAAGCTGGAGCAACTCAATCGGTTGCGACAGCAGATGGAGGAGCACAACTAGCAGATGCGCGCTAGAGACAGTAGCGCTGCTGGTTCCAGCGGCGCTATTGGTTCCTACGGCGATGCCGCTGGTGGGGTACCGACGGCAACACCTACTCTACCACCTCAGTAGGGGATCATAATGACGACAACTATGATTATCAGGATCTGTAGGGGTTAGGATTTTATGCAATTTTGTTTGTTTAGGGAATAGTAGTCTACTTCTGTGACATTTTATTGTATACATACCATTTATTTTTAATAAAATAATTTATTTATTTCTACTAATTTTAGATTTCTAATAATAATTTGTTAATAAGAGTTTTAGTTTGATTTGACTGTTAGTTGTGGCTAAAGTGTGCCAAAAAGAATAAAAAATAAAAAGTCTATTGGTAGATGTACCGTTGGATTAATCTGACGGTAAATTTTTCATTTTTTTGAAGGAAAAATCACTTGTGCCTATAGGATGACACATTGTGCCTACAAAAAATTGATTGTGTCATGGCAAGGTACATAAAAAAATTTCATTCTTAACTACATTCTACCTACTATTTGGATGCAAATTGTATGTTTTTGCAATCTGTAAATTGCTTTATAGTTTCAAAATTAAGATCTTGTAGTTACTCTATTTCTTATTGATTCTGCATTTGTTGGAGAATTCATTTAGTTCTTTTCCATTTAACTTCATCTTGCATAGCTATGGTTCACATGTCTGTCTATTTAAATGTACATACATCTTATAATTGTTGAGTGAAGCTTGTGAATTCATGTGATTATGAAGAGGACTTCTATTAGAAAAAAATCCGATAATTCACGTGATATTTTTTGTGATGATACCTTGCTTAACCAACATTCATTTCATTCTCAACAATAGCCCAACATGAGAATTTTGATCAGTGGAGGAGCTGGATTCATTGGCTCACACCTAATCGATAGACTCATGGAAAACGAAAAGGATAAGGTCAGTTTGTCATCCTTTTTACTTATAATATTATGTTTTTTTTGTCCCCTCCTATTTAATTATACTAACTACCATCTTCTAATCAGGTCGTTGTTGCTGATAACTACTTCATTGGATTAAAGGAGAACATCAAACATTAGATTGGTCATTCAAGATTTAATTTGAGCTTATCTGTCATGGTACAATCCATCTTTTTAACTAACCAACTGTCTTCAATGTTATATTCTGTGCTCGGTATATTATCTTTTTGCATTGCTTATAAATCTGTATAAATTGGGTATAATGCACATTATCACTCTTATACCAGTTTTTGCAAAAAAGAGAAAAGCCCGCCGTAAAAATTTTTGAAATCTTAATTTTTCCCTAATCACAGGTGAACTTCCTTTTTTGCACTAGAAGAACAACAGTTAGGTGTGATTAATCTTTGTACTTAAATCTATTTTAGTGTTGGTGCTGGTGTTGGAGTTGGGAGCATAAGGTGTTTGGATGGAATAAAGAACGAAGATATATGAGAGAGTTGGAATAGTACCTATTGTGGAAAAGATGATAAAATCACATCTCAGGTGGTTTGAACATGTGAGAAAAAGATCGACAGATCACCCAGTCAGAAGGGTGGATGAGATAGAAGATAGACAAGGGGTGAAAGATAGAGAAAGACCTAGGAAGACCATCTATGAGGTGGTCAAATGAGATCTACATGTAAACAGTCTCTCTGTAGACATGATACATAATAGAGCTCAATGACATCGTTTAATCCATGTAGTCGACCCTACCTAGTGGGACAAGACTTTGTTGTTGTTGTTGTTGTTGTTGTTGTTGTATTGTTTAGGTTCTCAATGAGTGTGAAATTGTGTTATTGAATTGGATAAGTGATTGGTAGTGACTAGTACTCTTCTTGGTAGTTGATAATTTTACATTGTTCATCAGTTAGGGTAGTTGTCATTGTTTGTCAGCTTCGTTTGGCGTAGCTCTTGCTTGGAGAGAAAAAAATTGAGCATGGAAAGTGAAGATAAAATCTTTTTAGACCATGCAACTGATCATGGATTGCAGAAATAAAATTTTCTTCCTTTGTTGATAAGTATTTCTGCTTTGTTGTAACTTGTTTTCTTCGAATTACGGTCATGATGAGACACTCATCTTGTTTGGTGGTTTAGGAAGGGGAAAATAACATATACTCGAGAATTTATGTTGTCACTCAGTGGATTGGATATCTGTAGAGAGTTGCCTAGTGAATTTGACCGATCACTTCTAAGGTAAATCCTGCGACACCACATTGTCCAATTTTTTATATGAAAAGTGAATGCCAGAAAGTTGCCTCTTTTTATGCTTATTTATGTTGTCTTATATTCCCTTTTTTGGTGATTGGTACTCTTTCATTATTGTGTTAGGCTTTAAACCTAAAATGAGGCTAGAAGAAATCGAAACTTTGTTACAAGGTGCCCAACACTCTCCTGTTGATGTGAATAGCGCTCATGGATCAACTCATGTTCCGAACATAGATATGGTATGACCATCTTTTCCTTATTCCATAGTTTTTAATTTCATTTATTTTTGTTGTTTTGAATTGCATGATATGAGTAACTGTGGTGTTATACCAATGACATTGTTTTACATTTATTATTGTCTTGTATTGCTATGGATGGAAATCATTTGTTGTTGGCTATGTATATTGACAATTTAACGTGACCTTGCATGGCTTATTTGTTATATGTCTCTCATATTTGATTCAATCATTATCCCTTTATCTTTGAGTTTGAGGAGCTTATCCGTAATAGTTTAATATCTAAATTTTTGTCTCGTTAATTAATTATTTTGATTTTTTATTTTTATAATTACAAATTAGTTTAGTCATTTTCACATCTCTTGTTTAATTTTGACACTATATCATTATAACTATTTTTTTAATTACTTTTCTTTATAATTTTATGCAAGATAATTTTGAGGATGTTAATGAAGATTAAGCTATTTATCATGATGGTTTATTGGCAAAGATGGAATAGTGTTGAGAATCCATAGATGTTTAGTTGACTAATGACTTTTATTAGAACATACTTATGTAGTATATAATATTTTGGTTTTTCGTAATTTATTAGTAGTAAACTCTAAGTGGTCTCATACATATTTTAATATGAGCATGCTTAATTTAGTGTGAGATGTATGAATATTTAAAATTATGTTAATTCCAATACTTTTGGTTCATTATAAATATATTTTATTTAAAAACCATTTTTATTATTTAAAGAAATTATTTAATATTATTATGTATTTATTTTTATTTCATAATATTTAACTAATTTAATTAAAAATATAGAATTATATATGTAATCATATTATTAAATATTAAGTTGTACAAAAAAGTATTAGAATATTATATATATATATATATATATATATATATATATATATATATATATATATATATATATATAAAATTAAAGGACATAAGATTACACTTATATATAGTAGTTATGGTATATAATGTGATTATGTTTTAAAAGTGATGTAATAGCACAGATAAGTGTAGCATATTCTAATAAGCATGGAAGCTGAAAAATGTAACCTTTAGTCATGAATAACATCACTTAAAAAGCACAACAATGCATGATGTAGTGGGATGGAATAGGTGGGATGATGGCTGAAAAATGCTTAATTGAAACATCCATCAATTCATTGCGGATAAGTCCCAAGGTAAACCTATCTTTTTCTGGTTGATACTGTATTTTAAATAATGTTTCGTTGAGACATTGAAAACATTTGGTTACTGCTGTTCTGGGATTCTTGAATCTCTAGACTTGACTGATTTTGATACTTGTGTGGATTGCATTAAGGGAAAGCAAACCGAAAAGTATCAAAAAGGTGCTAAGAGAAGTTCTAACATATTAGAAATAATTCACACTGACATATGTTATCCTGATATGTCCTTAAGTGGTAAGAAATACTTCATTTGCTTTATTGATGATTATTCACAATATATGTATCTCTATATGCTTCATAATAAATATGAGGCATTGGACGCTTTTAAAGTTTATAAAGCTGAAGTAGAGAAACAATGCAGAAAGTAAATTAAGATCGTGAGATCAGATAGAGGTGGAAAATTCTACGGGAGATATACTAGAAGTGGACAAGCACCTGGTCTATTTGCAAAGTATCTTCAAGAGCATGGTATTGTGGCACAATACACTATGCCTGTCACACCAGATCAAAATGGTGTAGCTGAGAGAAGAAATAGGAATTTGCTGGATATGGTGAGGAGTATGCTTAGCAACTCCAATCTTTCTTTTATTCTTATGGAGTTAAGCCCTTAAGACAGCCACGTATGTATTAAATAGAATTCTAACAAAGGCAGTTTCTAAAATGCCATTTGAGCTATGGAAAGGTTGGAAGCCTAGTTTGAATCATATACGCATTTGGGATTGTCCTACTGAAGTTCGGGTTTATAATCCACAAGAAAGGAAGTTGGACCCAAGGACGATAAGTGCCTATTTTATCGGCTATGCAGAAAAGTTTAAGGGTTACATATTTTATTGTCCCTCCCATTCAAGTAAAATAGTTGAATCTAGGAATGCAAGGTTTTTAGAGCATGATGTGGAAAGTGGGAGAAATCATTCTCTTAAAGTTGTTGAGAATGATAATGTTTGTCAAACATCTCTATGTACAAGAGTGATTGTTCCATACAATGCCCATACAGATAGGGTCAATGTAGAACAACCTATATATTACTGATGTTCCACATCATGAAGATAATGTTCAAGTAGATCATATGGTGGAGGATCAAACTCTTCATAATGAAAATGTTGTTGAAGAACATATTGCTCAAAAGCAACTTCAAGAAGAGGGAGAACCTGTTATGCCACCACCTTTATAAGAGATTGATGATGCAACATTAAGAAGATCAACAAGAATAAGAAAGCCTGCAATTTCTAGTGACTATGTAGTATATCTTCTGAGTCTGACTATGATGTTTGTGATGAAAATGATCCAACGACATTTTCACAAGAAGTGGAAAGTTGTAATTCCAATTTATGGCTAGATGCTATGAAGGATGAAATGAATTCTATGGCGGATAACCAAGTTTGGGATCTTGTAGAATTGCCTAATGGGCAAAAGGTCATTGGCTGTAAATGGGTCTTAAGACCAAGAAAGATTCATCAGGCAATATTGAGCGCTACAAGGCTCGACTTGTTGCTAAAGAATTTACTCAAATGGAAGGAGTTGACTACAGGAAAACCTTTTCTCCTGTTTCAAAGAAAGACTCTTTCCGCATCACTATGGCATTGGTAGCACACTTTAACATGGAATTGCATCAAATAGATGTGAAAACGGTCTTTCTTAATGGAGATTTGGAAGAAGAGGTCTTATATGAGACAATCCAAAGGGTGTATCTCAAGTGCTAGTAAGGAGTTAGTTTGCAAGCTTAAGAGAGCAATGTATGGTCTTAAGCAGGTTTTTCAACAGTGGTATTTGAAGTTTCACAATGTGATTTCTTCATTTTGGTTCATTGAGAATATTTCTGATCAATGTATATATCACAAGGTTAGTGGGAGCAAGATCATATTTCTCATCTTATATGTAGATAATATTTTTCATGCAACAAATGATTTAGTGTTGTTACATGAAGTGAAACAATTTCTCTCTAGACATTTCAATATGAAAGATATGGGTGATGCATCTTATGTCATTGGCATAAAGATTCGTAAAGATAAACATAAAGGAATTTTAGGTTTTTCTCAAGAAGCCTATATTAATAAAGTACTTGAGAGGTTTAAAATGCAAAATTGTTCACCAAGTGTTGCACCTATTATGAAAGGTGACAAATTTTGCTTAGATCAATGTCCCAAAAATGAACTTGAAAAGAAATAGATGCAAAATATTCCTTATGCTTCAGCCGTTGAAAGACTAATGTATGCTCAGGTCTGTACAAGGCCTAACATTGCTTTTGCTGTTAGCATGTTAGGAAGATATCAAAGTAATAATCCAGGAATTATTCATTGGAGAGCTACGAAAAAGGTCTTAAGGTATCTTCAAGGGACCAAGGACTTTATACTTACATATAGACGAACCGACAATTTGGAAATTGTTAGATACTCTAATTCAGACTTGGCAGAATGTATTGATTCTAGAAAGTCAACGTCAAGATACATCTTTATGCTTGCTGATGGAGCAGTATCTTAGAAGAGTGCAAAACAATCACTTGTAGCCACTTTTACCATGGAAGCAGAGTTTATTGCTTGTTTTGAGGGTACATCACAAGGTGTTTGGTTAAAGAATTTTATCTCTGGGCTTAAGATTATGGATTGTATCTCTAGACCATTGAGAATATATTGTGACAATTCAGCTGCTGTATTTATGGCTAAGAATAATAGAAGTAGTAGTCGAAGTAAGCACATCAATATTAAGTACTTAGCCATTAAAGACCAAGTTAGGTCTAATGAGGTACAGATAGAGCATATTAGTACTAAATAGATGATAGCTGATCCTTTAACAAAAGACATGCCACAAGGATTGTTTAAGGATCATGTTACTAGTATGGGTTTATGTTTTGTAACGTCACTTATATGATTTATGTTATATTATATGACATATTTGGATATGAAATTCTTATTATTGTTTGTTTTTCATTTGGTTAATATATATATGCATACATGATTGAGAATGACAAATAAAATTCAATGAAAGACCTAGAATAAGCATTGGGCTTATTCCTACAGAAATACCACATAAAGAGTTTATTCAATTAAGGGATGTTACATTGTAATACATAGAAGGTAATACCGATTAATGAGAACCTACCGCTATGATTCGTGTAATTTGTCTTAATTGTTTAAATGTAGTACGTAATTTACAGACTATACATAACAAATGTTAGACCAAGTGGGAGAATGTTAGAATTTTTATTCTAATTGTGATCCAATTTGTTAATATAGAAATTAGTTTGGATGTTGTTGTAATTATTCATTAATTATATTGGCAGTTGGTCTGTTCTTTGATGGAAAGAACACGACTGTTCATCATAAACTTTATAAAATTTTGGTCCCCAATTTTGATCACAACAACAAACACACCTTGATTCTATCTAACTTTGTGATTCAAGAATTGAAAATTTCAAATTAAATCAAAAAATTTATTGGCAATGGCTGAAGGTACATAAATTACTAGTTTTATAAAATATCTAACATTTTTTAGTTGGTGATCTTTTTAGATGTGTAGCACTTTGATCAGATGATTCTCTACGAAGGAGGAGCTGTATGAACATATGGAGTTTGTACTTTATAGTTTACACGTTGAAAATTTATAATTTTCTATTTTTCATGTCATATGTACCTATTTAGTTCATTAGGGATCTTTAATGTATCTTGTTAGAATGTGATGAAATTGAATTATAGTTTATAAAATAAATGTGAACTACTGTGTTTGTTAATTATTATTTTATGTCTATTAGTACTCTTGGAGTTCAAACTTCTTTTGTATAATTTACTTAAAAACGATGCTTTGGGCAAAAAACATTATTCAAAATATTTATCTAAAGCTTCTTTAAGGCAGACCAACCTTAAAATTATTGAAAAATCGTTTTATATTTTGTTGAATTATAATTATATATAAAATCAGGTTTTAATAATAATAAATATAAAATTTAGTAAAAAATTTATAATTAAAAAATAAGGATCAACAACTGATTTAGCTAAAAAAAACTGGTCTCTATTAAGAATAAAAAAATTGGTCACTAAACTTTTTTTGGATTGGGGTCACTAAACTTTAATTTGATTGCTAATTAGCGACCGAGCGATAATATTTGGTAGCCTTGATTAAAAATCGGTTACTAAACTTTAGCGACCAACTTCGGTCGCTATTTTAAATTTAGCGACCAAGGTTTTAGCGATTACCAAAATCAATCGCTATGTTGATAATTTCTTATAGTGGTGCAATAGAATAGGTGGAATGATGGCTAGTGATAGTGATAATAGCGGTGATGATGTTGATGATAAAAATAGGAGGTAAAATTGGAAAATAAAGTTTACTAACTACTAACTAATTAATTATAAAAAATTAATAGTAAAAATAAAATTAAAACTAATTTTAAGTATTGAGAATAAAATTGAATCAAAATTAAATGTTAGGATTAATTTTGAAAAAATTCAAAAATATTAGAAATAAAGTTGTATAAGCTAATATTTTTAATAATATATCAAAATTAAATTTATAAGACATGAAATATTATATAAGCTTTTTTTATTGTAACGTTTCATAGTTTTTTTTTTTGTTTTGGTTTTGAGAAAAAAAATTGAACAGGTATATTGGGTTGTACTCTTTTATGACTCCCTAACAGTTTATGTTGGGTTCTGAGTCCTAGTCATATAGATAAAATAGTTAAATAATATATCCATATCGAATATTAAAATATTACCATAATTCCTACTATTCTCTTTAATATTAAAATTATATTTAATTATACAATAAATTTTAAAAATAATAGAAATCAATCAACAATGAACTAAAATAAATTTTGCACGTACAGTATTTGAATTGAGAATTTATTGTTATTTCTCTGACGTTATAATTATTAATTAATAAATATTAAATAAGATAAATTATAATTATTTTTTATTAGTTTTTTTAGTTACCAAATATTTATGTAACATAATATCCATTTGTCTACTTATAATAAGTCATTAATTAACTTATATACATAAACAACAGGCCCGCGCATTAAAAACAAAAAAAAAAACAAAAACTTGCATAACATTAATCATGACAAAATATTATATGAAATTGAAAGTTCTGTCGGACAAGTTTTCAAACGCATGCATTGTATATAGGATCTTATAGTGACGTCGTTTTTTACCTAACTATTTAAATATCAGCATCTTCCGCAGAATTATCAATTATGTTCAGTATCACATATATAATTGAACCAACATCTTAGTTTTTATACATACTACTTACATTTGCGTGCTAGCTAGCAAGTGCGAGAGACGTCTCACATTGAAAAAAAATTTTAAAGAGGAAAAAACTTATAAAATAAATTGAATTTTAATACATTATCAATATAAAACGTATAAATTTACATATATATCAAACTATATAATATCATATTAACAAAAAATAATTATATTTTATATTAACTGCATGAATAATTATCTAAAAAAATAAATGTGATTATACAACTGTATAATACTGTTAATGTATTAAAATTAAATTCTTATAAAATAAAAAAGTTATAAATTTAATGCCAAGGTATTTTGAATTTTATATGATATTTTTTTAATTTATATTATATTCTCTTACTTTATTTTTTTTTCCGAAATTTCCTAGTAATTTATCTATCTCTATCATCAAATTATTGACTCAACTAGTTCAATTATTGATTTGGATTAGCTAGTTCTAATTAATTTAATTCGCCAAAATTTTGTAATCCTTATTATGAAGCCTGTCATATTCTTATTCAATTTTACTATTTCCGTATTTCTATGTTAGTAAACTATGAATATTAATTATTATTGTTTGCGTTAATTGACCAAAGGGGTTATTTTCGTTATAGGTTAGGTACGATTTTGGTTTTTAAAATATACACTAAAAATTATTTTCATCTCTAACTTTTTTTTTAGAAACAAAATCGTTCGTAAAGTTTAATTTGGTTTTAAAATCATCCTTACCTTAGGGACCAAAATCGTATGGAAGTGACAGTAGAAGTGGAAACAGAGATGGATCGTGAACAGCTTCTTCTTCTTCTTTTCTTACTCCTTCTCTTTCTGTTTCGGAAGAGCAGAAACACTCTTTTTCTCTTATTTTTTTTATTTTATATTTTTTGTTATGAATAATTTGGTCCAAAATTTTAATATTTAAATAAAAATAATGATTTTAAAATTTGGCTTTAGACCTTAAGAATGATTTTATATGCAAAAAAAGGTTGGAGACAAAAAAAAAATTTAACCTCTACCTTAAAAATCGAAATCGTACTTAACCATTTTCAGTATCTACCACTTTTTCTTTGTCTTTCAGAATCAACCATTTAGTCGAACACCTATATATTTTACAAAAAAAAAAAAAAAAAAAACTATAATAATTTTCCAACCCAACAATCCATCAAAAAATAAAATTAAATATATACACACAACGTTGCATGGAGCTTGAGTAACATAATTATCCACAGAAATATATACGTAGCAAACAAGCAAAGTTTGTTTAGATTCTTTAAATAAACATTTGATTTGTTAGTGTGTCACAATATTTGGAAATAAATATATTAAATTAAAAAACTATATATCCGTGTGGTTTACGGCTATTTTATTTCAAATTGTTTTGACTACTTCTATCCATAGATTCATTCATGGTTGGTGGTGGCTGGCACTTATAGCTTCCATTGGCACAGCCAGCTGGAGTTGACTACAACATTTCACTGCCCCACAATAAGTAGCACTCCAACTTAGAACAAAAAATATCATGCATGCTATTATATGCTTTTGTCATTTTGTTTTACGACATGCACCTTTGATTTTATTTTTGGTCTCCACCTCCCCCACATACCCCTTTATTAGGCATTAGTAGCTAATGTAATAACTACATATACATATACAAAATACCGTATTAATTTTATTTGGTGTTTCTAGAAATGTTCACTAAGAATTAGAGGTTTTCAATCTTTAGATACTTCCATCAATATAAATAACTTTCCACTCAACTGCTGCGTCTCAACGTATTTTAGGAAGAACCAGTTAGCTCTAAATTCGAATGGCATTTCATTCTTAATCACAACTCATCTACTAATTAACATCAATCTATTTGGACTGTATTTACAGCCGTAGTAACAAGTGTATGATTTAATAATACTCCAATTTGTCCACTAATTTAACATTTTTAACGATTCATCATATTATATATAAGTAGAACAAGATTTTATGTGAATAAGACTGAAGAGGCGTATAGAGATTGAAATAGGTTGATTGCATTGTGAAACTCTTTTTTTATTTAGTAGACGTTTTTTATCCTAAGAGAAAATATTATGAAATCACCCTTTCTATAAAAATTTAAGCGAATTAAAAGAGATACATTATAAAAAATATTAAAGAGTTATCAAAATTTATTATTTTAATTGATTATTGTTTAATTATTAATGTTTAAAAAATATGGAATAAAATATATTATATAATTATTACTATCTAGACTAAAAAAATTGAGTTGATGATAAAATATATTGTATAATTATTATTAGCAAAAACAATTATATTTTATATTAATTATGTGAATAGTCATCCAAAAAAACGAATGTGATTACACAACTGTATTAAAATGTTTTACACTTATCAGTGAAACTTATTAAATTTTCACATAAGTATTATTTTTCTCTTTTATTTGATTTATTTTTTTTAAGAGATAATAATAAGGATCATAAACCTTTTAGTTATAAAAATTTTGATACTATTTTCTGAAAATTCTTTGGGTTAAGTACGATTTTGGTCCCTAACGTAGAGGCCGAAAATTTATTTTGTCTCTGGCCTTTTTTCGCTACAAAATGGTCCCTAAGGTTTCAGTTTGTTTAAAAATAGTTCTTCGAACAAAAATGTCCTTCTCCCATCTTCTCCAAAATGTAGAAATAAAAATAGAATGCAGAAGCAACATACAGAAGCAAAATGCAGAAACATAAAGCAGAAGCAGTGACACAACACCAACAATGAAACAACAACAATTAGAAGAACACCACCACCAACAACAACAATGAATAATGAAATCAAAGCAACTACAAAAGAAAAACCAGAAGTAGAAGCAAAAACAGAAAAATTAAAGAAAAAAGGGTTGCGGCGGTGGTGGGAGAGGAGGGGCTGCGACGGTGAACTGCGAATCGCGAGGTGAGGAGAGATGCAGTAGTGGTGGCGGATCGCGTGGAAAGAGTTACGGTAGTGGTGGCAACGCTACAAATTGCAACAAGAACGGCAAGGAAGCAGCGGTAGCGCAGAGATTTCCAACTCTCCATCACAGGCGGTGGCGCGACGACCATCTTTCCCACCCCCCGACTCTCTTTCTCCCCCCTATCTTTCTCCCCGACCCACCCCATTCTCTTTCTCCCCCTGTCATTCCCTTTCTTTTTTTTTTTTTTAATTTTATTTTATAATTTTTTAATTAGGGTAAAATGGTAATAAAAATAAAAAATTTAGTGAAAATGACGATTTTAAAATAAACGGAAACCTTTGGGATCATTTTGTAGCGAAAAAAAGGCAGAAGACGAAATAAATTTTCGACCTCTACGTTAGGGACCAAAATCGTACTTAACCCAATTTTTTTTTAAATTTAAATTAATAAAAGAACACATTAATAATTATATCTCTAACAAAAAGTTCGTAACAGCTTAATTATAAAATAACAAACAGACAAAGATCAAAACAAAGAAAAGCAAAAGGATATAAGAAAACTCTCATCATATGTCTCTTCAGCATTATCTCGAAGATAAAATTTGAAAAAAAAATTTTACATTGTAACAACATCAATACTTTGTCCAAAATTGTCTTCAATTATCACCTTATATTACTATTCATACACTAACTCAAAATAAAGTCATGTCCAAAAAGGTTAAAAGCTCACCCAACAAGAGTGGCCTCATCTATTCCTACCCAATCTCATAGAGGTCGGGTGCGACGACGAAAAGTTCAATCCTATTTATTTGAATAAGTAACTAACTCCTAAGATATTTTTCACTTATCTAAAAAGGAGATCCCAATAACTTTTCTAGAAAAAAAGAACAGTTATCCACCATTAAAGGTGATTTGAAAAATAGTTATACTTAATAATCACAGGGTTCTCTTCCCAGTACAAAGGAAAAAGGGGATCATCCTTTTCACCTAAAAAGAAAGATTAGACACCCTCTACAGTATGAACCTTAGAAAAGTAATTCTTAAAATCATGAAATGAATCATCAAAGATGGCACAAATTTTCTTAACACGAATAGTTCGAAAAGAGACCCAACCTTACTTTTTGGAGCTAAAGGATATGGTAAGGACAAAAAGATAAAAGAAAACCTTAAAAGAAGGTCGGACATCAAGTTCTCGATAAACACGTTGGTATATTTTCAAAAAACCCCAAGAAATGGGATGCAATTAAGTAAGGACAACATTGCAGAATTTAAGGACCTTGGACTCAAAATCAAAAAAGGGAAGGGTAACTCCTAATTTTGTAAAAAAATAATCATACACATACATGGTCGCAACAAGAAGTCGGGTAACAATTACGGAAAGTCGGGTCATTGTCAACAACACCAAAAAAATATTACAATTCTTACAATTTCTTATACACACAAACTATCATCACATTATCAGATACATAAATGGCACCATCTTTAAACCATGGTTCTGAAAATCGAACCAGACCAGCCAATTCAACCGGATTAACCGTGAACCAGTCATCTAGCCGGTCCGGATAAAGTCAGAAATCGTCTGACAAAAAATTGGTGAAAAAATCGGTCGAACCGGCGGTTAACTGGTGAACCAGGAGAACCGTCCGATTTTTTAGCCGTTTTTGGTTTGAAAGTAAAAGTGCTAAACGGCGTCGTTTTGTCTCTTATAAATAAAAAAAAAAAGAAAGGCTAAACGCCTAAACGTAAACGAAGCCCTAATCAATAATCAGAAATCACCCAGAAGCCAGAAGAGGAATCAGCAGTTCAGCACCCACAGCAACTAGCTCTCCCCTCTTCGCAGTCGCATAGCCACCACCACCAATCGAACAGCCCACCGCCATCGCCATCGCATCCCGCAGCCATAGCAGCAACGGCATTGACCACCGCAACCACCACTGCATCCTGTTTCGTCGCCGTGCTCGCCTCCTCTTTCGTCGCCGTTACTCGCCGCCGGTAATACTCTTTTCTTATTCGGTTATTCCTCCTCGCTGCCTTCTAATTTTCTGTGCTTGATTTTATGATTTATTTGTTTGTGATTTTGATTTATTTGTTATCTATTTGAAGGTTGTGGTAGGCTTAGAGAAGGGGGGTTGAATCTATGCCTTCCTTTTTGTTGCTGTTATAACCCTTTCAAACAAAATTTTTAATTCTGATTCTGTTTGTACTCAGCGGCAGAAATTTATGAGAATTTATTTTTGTCTCATAAATATCAGAAAAACAGAACACAGCAGAGAAGAGAAAAGCTAACACCAACATATATCCTGGTTCGGTTGTCTTGTGCTATGCAACCTACATCCAGTCTCCTCCACAATAATGGAGGAATTTTCACTATAGTTAAAACTATTATATACACCAATTTCACACTCAAGTTCTAACCTAACTTGACATTGGCTATGTTAACACCTAACTATTCACTCTTAGTGCTAACCCAACTAAGAAAGGGATACCAAACAGGTATAAGATACAAGACACTTAACCAACCTAAAGAAATCAGAAAATAACTCTAGGCTTTTCTCTCAAGTGTATCACTCAGCCTTTTTCCACTCATGGCTTTTACTTGAGCTTTCTCACAATGCCTTTTCTCACAAGAAATTACAGAAAGATAAACATAGAAAAGTACATTACAATCAGTAAAATATGAAGGAGATTGACTTCATCAACAGCCTTTGTGCTATGCGAAAACCAGATTATCAAACCTCTGATTCAGTTCTTCATACTGGCAGAATGCATCTTTGATTAGGATACACTGTCTAGTTAGTTGAACCTTTTCAAAGAACACTTCTCAGAACAAAACCTCAATACTCTGGTTATCTCTCCTTGGTTCTAAATGAGCAGAAAGCTTCTTTTTATCTCCTTGCATGTTGCTTGGTTCTTCTTTCAAGGTCAACATCTTGAGCCTTGAGCTTCACCAACCCATAGATTCACTTTTTCTCCTTAAACATCAGAGTAGGACTTTTGCTTCTGACTTCTCCAACTTGACCGAAAGCCATGAAGGAGTAACCGAAATTGTCTTCCAATGGTCAACCAAACCTGAACCATAGAAATGCAACTTGGTCCCCAAAAATCTCTTGTGACCGTGGATTTATAGCAGTAAAAAACAGAGATCACCTTTTGGTGGACGAAATTGTGATCCATGTTCTAATTATTTTGAGATGAAGGCTTCTAAGTGGCACCAGTTGAATTCACAACTCCGTTCAACTAACCAGCAAGTGTACTGGGTCGTCCAAGTAATAAACCTTACGTGAGTAAGGGTCGATCCCACAGAGATTGTTGGTATGAAGCAAGCTATGGTCACCTTGCAAATCTCAGTTAGGCAGATTAAAATTGTTTATGGGTTCAAAAATAGAAATAATAAAATAGATGATATATAATAAAAGGGATAGAAGACTTATGCAAATTCATTGGTAGGAATTTCAGTTAAGTATATGAAGATGCTGTATGGCTCAAGAACGCCTGCTCTCCTATTGCTTCAACTCAGTCCTTCTTACTCCTTTCCATGGCAAGCTGTGTATAGGGGTTCACCATCAGCGGTGGCTACTTTCAATCCTCTCGGGAAAATGGTCCTCTGCGGCTGTCACTCGCATGGCTAATCGTCTGGAGGCATCACCCATGGTTGATGGCTACATCCCATCCTCGCAGTGAAAACTACGCTCACGCACTCTGTCACAGCACGGCTAATCACTGGTTGGTTCCTGCGCCTACTGGAATAGAATCCCTTGATTCTTTTGCGTTTGTCACTAACGCCCAGCACTTGCAAGTCTGAAGCACGTCACAGTCATTCATTACCGGAATCCTACTCGAAATACCACAGACAAGGTGAGACTTTCCGGATCCTCATAAATGCCGCCATCTATCTAGCTTATACCACGAAGATTCTGTTGGAGAATCTAAGAGATACACATTCAAGCTCTGTTGCATGTAGAACGGAAGTGGTTGTCAATCACGCGCGTTCATAAGTGAGAATGATAATGGGGGTTATTTACTCATCACATTCATCATGTTCTTGGGTGCGAATGAATATCTTGGAATAAGAATAAGAGAGAATTGAATAAAAGAAAATAGAACTTCATTAATACTTGAGGTACAGCAGAGCTCCACACCCTTAATCTATGGTGTGCAGAAACTCCACCGTTGAAAATACATAAGCAAAAGGTTCAGGCATGGCCGAGAGGCCAGCCCCCTAAAACGTGATCACTAGATTCAAAATACAATCCAGGATGATAATATGATAGTAAATCATCCTATTTATAATAAACTAGCTCCTAGGGTTTACATGAGTAAGTAATTGATGCATAAATCCACTTCTGGGGCCCACTTGGTGTATGTTTGGGCTGAGCTTGATCAATCCACGAGCTGAGGCTTCTCTTGGAGTTGAACTCCGAGTTATGACATGTTTTGGGCGTTCAACTCCGGATCATGACATTTTTCTGGCGTTTAACTCCAGACAGCAGCATGTACTTGGCGTTCAACGCCAAGTTACGTCGTCATTATTCGAATAAAGTATAGACTATTATATATTGCTGGAAAGCCCTGGATGTCTACTTTCCAACGCCGTTGAGAGCGCGCCAATTGGAGTTCTGTAGCTCCAGAAAATCCACTTCGAGTGCAGGGAGGTCAGAATCCAACAGCATCAGCAGTCCTTTTGTCAGCCTTTTTCAGAGTTTTGCTCAAATCCCTCAATTTCAGCCAGAATTTACCTGAAATCACAGAAAAACACACAAACTCATAGTAAAGTCCAGAAATGTGAATTTAACATAAAAACTAATGAAAACATCCCTAAAAGTAGCTCAATCTTACTAAAAACTATCTAAAAACAATGCTAAAAAGCGTATAAATTATCCGCTCATCACAACACCAAACTTAAATTGTTGCTTGTCCCCAAGCAACTGAAAATCAAATAGGATAAAAGAAGAGAATATACTATAAATTCAGAAATGTCAATGAATATTAATTATAATTAGATGAGCGGGACTTGTAGCTTTTTGCTTCTGAACAGTTTTGGCATCTCACTTTTTCCTTTGTAGCTTAGAGGGATTGGCGTCTCTAGAGAACTTAGAATTTGGGATAGTGTTATTGACTTTCTTAGTTAAGCATGTTAATTCTTGAACACAGCTACTTATGAGTCTTGGCCGTGGCCCTAAGCACTTTGTTTTCCAGTATTACCACCGGATACATAAATGCCACAGACACATAACTGGGTGAACCTTTTCAGATTGTGACTTAGCTTTGCTAAAGTCCCCAATTAGTGGTGTCCAGAGCTCTTAAGCACACTCTTTTGCCTTGGATCACGACTTTAACCACTCAGTCTCAAGTTTTTCCCTTGGACCTTCATGACACAAGCACATGGTTAGGGACAGCTTGATTTAGCCGCTTAGGCCTGGATTTAATTTCCTTGGGCCCTCCTATCCATTGATGTTCAAAGCCTTGGATCCTTTTTATCCTTGCCTTTTGGTTTTAAGGGCTATTGGCTTTTTCTATTGCTCCTTCTTTTTCTATATACTCTTTTTAGCCATTTTTTTTTCACTGCTTTTTCTTGCTTCAAGAATCAATTTCATGATTTTTCAGATCATCAATAACATTTCTCTTTGTTCATCATTCTTTCAAGAGCCAACAATTTTAACACTCATAAACAACAATATCAAAAGACATATGCACTGTTCAATCATTCATTCAGAAAACAAAAAGTATTGTCACCACATCAATATAATTAAATTAAATTCAATAATAAATTCGAAATTTATGTATTTCTTGTTCTTTTGAATTAAAACATTTTTCTTTTAAGAAAGGTGAAGGAGTAATGGATTTTATTCATAGCTTTAAGGCATGGTTACATACTAATGTTCATGAAATAAAGACACAAAACATAGATAAACATAATACTAAAAAACGAAAACAGAAAAAATAAAGAACAAGGAATGAATCCACCTCTAATGGCGTCTTCTTCTTGAAGGACCAATGATGTTCTTCAGCTCTTCTATGTCCCTTCCTTGCCTTTGTTGCTCCTCCCTCATTGCTCTTTGATCTTCTCTTATTTCTTGGAGAATGATGGAGTGCTCATGATGTTCCACCCTTAATTGTCCCACATTATGGCTCAAATCTTCTAAGGAGGTATTGAGTTGCTCCCAATAGTTGTTGGAAGGAAAGTGCATTCCCTGAGGCATCTCAGGAATTTGTTGATGATGAGCTTCCTCATGCACTTCTTGAGGGCCGTGAGGAGCTTCTCTAGCTTGCTCCATTCTTTTCTTGGTGATGGGCTTGTCTTCTTCAATGGAGACATCTCCTTCTATGATAACTCCAGCTGAGTAACATAGATGGCAAATAAGGTGAGGGAAGGCTAGCCGTGCCATGGGTGAGGACTTGTCGGCTATTTTGTAGAGTTCATTGGAGATGACCTCATGAACTTCTACTTCCTCTCCAATCATGATGCTGTGAATCATGATGGCTCGATCCACAGTAACTTCAGATCGGTTGCTTGTAGGGATGATGGATCTTTGGATGAACTCCAACCATCCTCTAGCTACAGGCTTGAGGTCCAGTCTTCTTAGTTGGACCGGTTTGCCTTTGGAGTCTATTCTCCATTGGGCACCTTCCACACATATGTCCATTAGGACTTGGTCCAACCTTTGATTAAAGTTGACCCTTCTTGTGTAGGGGCGTTCATCACCTTGCATCATGGGTAAGTGAAACGCCAACCTCACATTTTCCGGACTAAAATCCAAGTATTTCCCCCTAACCATTGTGAGATAATTCTTTGGGCTTGGGTTCATACCTTGGTCATGGTTCCTAGTGATCCATGCATTGGCATAGAACTCTTGAACCATTAATATTCCGACTTGTTGTATGGGGTTGGTTATGACTTCCCACCCTCTTCTTTGGATCTCATGTCGGATCTCCGGATACTCAGTCTTCTTGAGCTTGAAAGGGACCTCAGGGATCACTTTCTTCTTTGCCACAACATCATAGAAGTGGTCTTGATGGCTCTTGGAGATGAATCTTTCCATCTCCCATGACTCGGAGGTGGAAGCTTTTGCTTTCCCTTTCCCTTTTCTTGAGGAAACTCCGGCCTTAGGTGCCATAGGTAATGGAAAAACAAAAAAAAGCTTATGCTTTTACCACACCAAACTTAAAATTTGCTCGTCCTCGAGCAAGAAAGAAAAGAATAGTAGAAGAAGAAGAAAAGAATATGGTAGAGAGGGAGAGAGTAGGTTCGGCTATATGGGAGAAGAAGGGGTTTGTGTTGTGTGAAAATGAAGAAGAATGGGAGGTTATTTATAGGGAAAGGGGAGGGTGGGAGTTCGGCCATTTTGGATGGGAATGGGTGGGAAATTGAATTTGAATTTTATGAGGGTAGATGGGGTTTATGGGGAAGAGGAGGTTGATGTGAATGGTGAATGGGGTAATTGGGAAGAGGACTTGAGGTGATTGGTGAAGGTTTTTGGGAAGTGTGATATGGGGAAGAGTGAAATGAGATTTGGATTAGGAGAGTGTGATTAGGATTAAAAGGTAAGGTGGGAATATGGTAGGTGGGGATCCTGTGGGGTCCACAGATCCTGAGGTGAGGATCCTGTGGGGTCCACAGATCCTGAGGTGAAAACAAATACCATTCCTTCACCATATAGGCATGTAAAATGCCTTCATGCATCATTCTGGCGTTCAAACGCCCATTGGTGCATGTTCTGGGCGTTCAACGCCCATGTAATGCATGTTTCTGGCGTTGAACGCCAGTTTCATGCTTGTTTCTGGCGTTCAGCGCCAGTTTGTCCTCTCTGTGCACGTTCCTGGCGTTTAACGCCAGGTTGTTGCTTGTTTCTGGCGTTCAGCGCCAGAATGGTGCTCTGTTCTGGCGTTGAACGCCGGCCAGATGCACCTTACTGGCATTGAACGCCAGTCTGCGCTACCTCCAGGGTGAAAAATTTTTTCTTCTGTTTTTGACTCAGTTTTTAATTTTTTTGATTTTTTTCGTGACTCCTCATGATCATGTACCTCTGTTGACATCTATCACAGCTCCTGCTGTGGCTAGGAAAGGTCTTCCTAGGATGATGCATTCATCATCTTCCTTCCTAGTGTCTAGGATTATGAAATCAGCAGGGATGTAAAGGCCTTCAACCTTTACTAGCACGTCCTCTACTAGTCCATAAGCTTGTCTCATTGACTTGTCTGCCAGTTGTAATGAGAACAAGGCAGGTTGTACCTCAATGATCCCCAGCTTCTCCATTACAGAGAGTGGCATTAGATTTATCCCTGACCCCAAATCACATAGAGCTTTTTCAAAGCTCATGGTGCCTATGGTACAAGGTATTAGAAACTTGCCAGGATCTTGTTTCTTTTGAGGTAGAGTTTTCTGAATCCAAGTATCTAGTTCACTAATGAGCAAGGGAGGTTCATTTTCCCAAGTCTCATTACCAAACAACTTGGCATTCAGCTTCATGATAGCTCCTAAGTATTGAGCAACTTGCTCTCCAGTTACATCTTCATCCTCTTCTGAGGAAGAATAGTCTTCAGAGCTCATGAATGGCAGAAGGAGATTTAATGGAATCTCTATGGTCTCTAGATGAGCCTCAGATTCCTTTTGATCCTTAATAGGAAACTCCTTCTTGCTTGAGGGACGTCCCAGGAGGTCTTTCTCACTAGGATTTTCATCTTCCTCCTCCCTTGTGCATTCGGCCACATTGACTATGTCAATGGCCTTGCACTCTCCTTTTGGATTCTCTTCTGTATTGCTTGGGAGAATACTGGGAGGAGTTTCAATGACTTTCTTACTCAGCTGGCCCACTTGTGCCTCCAGATTTCTAATGGAGGATCTTGTTTCATTCATGAAACTAAAAGTGGCCTTTGACAGATCAGAGACTATATTGGCTAAATTAGAGGTGTTTTGTTCAGAATTCTCTGTCTGTTGCTGAGAAGATGATGGATATGGCTTACTATTATTCAGCCTGTTGCGTCCACCATTGTTAAATCCTTGTTGAGGTTTTTGTTGATCCTTCCATGAGAAATTTGGATGATTTCTCCATGATGAGTTATAGGTGTTTCCATAAGGTTCACCCATGTAATTAACCTCTGCCATGGCAGGGTTCTCAGGATCATAAGCTTCTTCAGAAGCTACCTCTCTAGTACTGTTGGATGCATGTTGCATTCCATTCAGATTTTGAGAGATCATGTTGACTTGTTGAGTCAACACTTTGTTCTGAGCCAATATGGCATTCAGAGCATCAATTTCAAGAACTCCTTTCTTCTGAGGTACCCCATTGTTCACGGAATTCCTCTCAGAGGTGTACATAAACTGGTTGTTTGCAACCATGTCAATGAGTTCTTGAGCCTCTTCAGGCGTTTTCTTCAGGTGAATAGATCCACCTGCAGAATGGTCCAATGACATTTTCGAAAATTCAGAGAGACCATAATAGAATATATCTAATATGGTCCATTCTGAAAACATGTCAGATGGACATCTTTTGGTCAACTGCTTGTATCTTTCCCAAGCTTCATAGAGGGATTCACCATCTTTTTGTTTGAAGGTTTGAACATCCACTCTCAGCTTGCTCAGCTTTTGAGGAGGAAAGAATTTATCCAAGAAGGCAGTGACCAGCTTATCCCATGAGTCCAGGCTTCCTTGGGTTGTGAATCCAACCATACTCTAGCTCTGTCTCTTACAGCAAAAGGGAAAAGCATGAGTCTGTAGACTTCAGGATCAACTCCATTCGTCTTTACAGTCTCACAGATCTGCAAGAACTCAGTTAAAAACTGATAAGGATCTTCAGATGGAAGTCCATAAAACTTGCAGTTTTGTTGCATTAAAGCAACTAGTTGAGGCTTAAGCTCAAAGTTGTTGGCTCCAATGGCAGGAATGGAGATGCTTCTTCCATCAAACTTGGACGTTGGCTTTGTGAAGTCACCAAGCATTCTCCTTGCATTATTATTATTATTTTCGGCTGCCATCTCCTTCTCTTGTTCGAAAATTTCTGAAAGGTTGCTTCTGGATTGTTGTAATTTAGCTTCTCTTAATTTTCTCTTCAGAGTCCTTTCAGGTTCTGGATCAATTTCAACAAGAGTGCCTTTATCCTTGTTCCTGCTCATATGAAAGAGAAGAAAACAAGAAAAGAAAGAGGAATCCTCTATGTCACAGTATAGAGATTCCTTTATGTTAGTAGAAAAAGAAGGGGTAGAAGAAAGAAGAGGGAGATCCGGATTTTGGATGAAGAGAGGTGAAGAGAAGTGTTAGTAATTAAATAATTAAATAGAAGAAGAAAAGAGAAGGGAATTTTCGAAATTAATTTTTGAAAAGGGGTTAGTGATTTTCGAAAATTAGAGATAGAATGTAATTAAAATTAAAACATGAAACAATTAATTAATTAAAAAGAATGTTTGAAGAAGGGATGAGACATTTTCGAAAATTAGAGGGGGAAAAGTAGTTAGGTGGTTTTGAAAAAGATAAGAAACAAACAAAAAGTTAGTTAGTTGATTGAAAAAGATTTGAAATCAAAATTGAAAAAGATAAGAAGATAGCAAGTTAGATAAGATATTTTGAAATCAAATTTTGAAAAAGATAAAATTTTTGAAAAAGATAAAATAAAAGATAAAAAAGATTTAATTCAAAAATTTTGAAATTATTTACTTCACTAACAAGAAACTACAAGATAAGATTCTAGAACTTAAAGATTGAACCTTTCTTAACAAGAAAGCAACAAAACTTCAAATTTTTGAACCAATCACATTAATTATTAGTGAATTTTCGAAAATTAGATGTAAAGATAAGAAAAAGATTTTGAAAATAATTTGAAAAATCTTTTTGAAATTTTCGAAAAGAAAGTAGAAAAAATGAAAAAGATATGATTTTTGAAAAAGATTTTAAAAGATAAGATTTTTAAAATTGAAATTTTGACTTGACTTGTAAGAAACAACTAATTTTGAAAATTTTTGACCAAGTCAACCCAAAATTTCGAAAATTTGGAGGGAAATAAGGAAAAGATATATATATATATATATTTTTTTTGAATTTTTAATTATGAGAGAGAAAAACAACAAAAATACTTAATGCATGAAATTTTTAGATCAAAACAATGAATGCATGCAAGAATGCTATGAATGTCAAGATGAACACCAAGAACACTTTGAAGATCATGATGAACATCAAGAACATAATTTTGAAAAATTTTTGATGCAAAGAAAACATGCAAGACACCAAACTTAGAAATCTTTAATGCATGAAAAATATGAATGCAAAGATGCACATGAAAAACAAGAAAAGACACAAAACAAGAAATCATCAAGATCAAACAAGAGGACTCATCAAGAACAACTTGAAGATCATGAAGAACACTATGAATGCATGGGATTTTCGAAAAATGCAAGAAAAATTTTTAAAGCATGCAATTGACACCAAACTTAAAAATTGACTCAAGACTCAAACAAGAAACACAAAATATTTTTTATTTTTATGATTTTCTAATTTTTTTTTGGATTTTTATTAATTTTTTTTCGAAAATAAAGTTTAGAAAAACGAAAAATAAAAGAAATTTTTTTTTAAAAAGATTTAAAAAAAAAATTACCTAATCTGAGCAACAAGATGAACCGTCAGTTGTCCATACTCGAACAATCCCCGGCAATGGCGCCAAAAACTTGGTGGACGAAATTGTGATCCATGTTCTAATTATTTTGAGATGAAGGCTTCTAAGTGGCACCAGTTGAATTCACAACTCCGTTCAACTAACCAGCAAGTGTACTGGGTCGTCCAAGTAATAAACCTTACGTGAGTAAGGGTCGATCCCACAGAGATTGTTGGTATGAAGCAAGCTATGGTCACCTTGCAAATCTCAGTTAGGCAGATTAAAATTGTTTATGGGTTCGAAAATAGAAATAATAAAATAGATGATATATAATAAAATGGATAGAAGACTTATGCAAATTCATTGGTAGGAATTTCAGTTAAGTATATGAAGATGCTGTATGGCTCAAGAACGCCTGCTCTCCTATTGCTTCAACTCAGTCCTTCTTACTCATTTCCATGGCAAGCTGTGTATAGGGGTTCACCATCAGCGGTGGCTACTTTCAATCCTCTCGGGAAAATGGTCCTCTGCGGCTGTCACTCGCATGGCTAATCGTCTGGAGGCATCACCCATGGTTGATGGCTACATCCCATCCTCGCAGTGAAAACTACGCTCACGCACTCTGTCACAGCACGGCTAATCACTGGTTGGTTCCTGCGCCTACTGGAATAGAATCCCTTGATTCTTTTGCGTTTGTCACTAACGCCCAGCACTTGCAAGTCTGAAGCACGTCACAGTCATTCATTACCGGAATCCTACTCGGAATACCACAGACAAGGTGAGACTTTCCGGATCCTCATAAATGCCGCCATCTATCTAGCTTATACCACGAAGATTCTGTTGGGGAATCTAAGAGATACACATTCAAGCTCTGTTGCATGTAGAACGGAAGTGGTTGTCAATCACGCGCGTTCATAAGTGAGAATGATAATGGGGGTTATTTACTCATCACATTCATCATGTTCTTGGGTGCGAATGAATATCTTGGAATAAGAATAAGAGAGAATTGAATAAAAGAAAATAGAACTTCATTAATACTTGAGGTACAGCAGAGCTCCACACCCTTAATCTATGGTGTGCAGAAACTCCACCGTTGAAAATACATAAGCAAAAGGTTCAGGCATGGCCGAGAGGCCAGCCCCCTAAAACGTGATCACTAGATTCAAAATACAATCCAGGATGATAATATGATAGTAAATCATCCTATTTATAATAAACTAGCTCCTAGGATTTACATGAGTAAGTAATTGATGCATAAATCCACTTCTGGGGCCCACTTGGTGTATGTTTGGGCTGAGCTTGATCAATCCACGAGCTGAGGCTTCTCTTGGAGTTGAACTCCGAGTTATGACGTGTTTTGGGCGTTCAACTCCGGATCATGACATTTTTCTGGCGTTTAACTCCAGACAGCAGCATGTACTTGGCGTTCAACGCCAAGTTACGTCGTCATTCTTCGAATAAAGTATGGACTATTATATATTAGTGGAAAGCCCTGGATGTCTACTTTCCAACGCCGTTGAGAGCGCGCCAATTGGAGTTCTGTAGCTCCAGAAAATCCACCTCGAGTGCAGGGAGGTCAGAATCCAACAGCATCAGCAGTCCTTTTGTCAGCCTTTTTCAGAGTTTTGCTCAAATCCCTCAATTTCAGCTAGAATTTACCTGAAATCACAGAAAAACACACAAACTCATAGTAAAGTCCAGAAATGTGAATTTAACATAAAAACTAATGAAAACATCCCTAAAAGTAGCTCAATCTTACTAAAAACTATCTAAAAACAATGCTAAAAAGCGTATAAATTATCCGCTCATCACCTTTCCTTTGTATCCCATTTCGGACTGAGCAGTGTGTTGGGAAGAAGAGAAGAGACTTTGATGCATGCAAGAGGAAATGTGTTACCTTTAACCTAAGCTTGATTTGGTTTGAACTTGTTGATTTGACATTCTGTCCTTCAAGTTTGAACCTTCTCTCTCTTGCTTCTTTGGTTACTAGCTTAGGGAAGAAGCTCTTTCTCTCTTTCTTACTTTTCTGAGTTTCTGACCAACTCTTCACAAGTGAACGTTGCTTTTTGGTTAGAAAAAAGAGAGGGATTTTCTTGCTGAAATAAACTTGGGCTTGGGTCGGGTAGTGATATGCTTGGCCCGTTTTGATTTCTTCAGCTTTGATTCCTTGGGCTTTGTTTATTCATTGACCCATCAGCCTTGTTTTATTTCTCATTCCATTTGGGCTGTAATTCACATTTTGGCCTGTAATATTTTATAAATAATTAGTAATATACAATTATAATTAATCAACACTAATTATTTATTTTGTCCAAAAATAATGTTTGTCATCACTAATTATTTTATTTAATTTCTTAACTCAACAATCTCTCCCTTGATGACAAATATATTTAAACAAAAATCAAAAGAATTGAAATATTGTAAAGTTGGAAAACTTCCTTTTGATTGATGTTCCTTGCTTTAGTGTTGCTCCCCCTTTCCTTTTCAAGAGTAGCTCCCCCTTGATTTATGCTTTCCTTTTCGTTCCTGTTTTACATTGTACTCAAAGAGAACATAATAAAGAGCTACACACAATTATTTTATCTAAGGGATATCAAACAAGCAACATATCATAAAGCAAGTTTTCAACCTTATTCACAACAGTTCACAATATTTGCAAACATTTGCAAATCAAGATTATTAAAATCTGCAGCAGTCAAACAAAATCCACAAAAATACAGTAATCAAAAGCAACTTCAGTCAATTTAGCATTCAGCATTCCAGCTATTGCACCTATTACTCTCCCTTTTGTCGTCAAGGGTGGAAAATAAACAAGTTCAACAAAAACATTATTTTGAATCCTGCAAGAAAAGGTTAGATCACAGTCCAAAGTTCTAATTAAGCTAACAAAAGGGTATCAGTATATAGAGTTATTACAGTCATCTAAGATAAAATAGTTCAATAGTAGCAAACAAAACAGAATTCATGAGACAAAAAAAGAGCAGCAGCAGCAGTTTCCATGAGACAAGTCCTTGGCATCAGAACCATTTTCCTCTGAAGCAGCTTCTTCTTCATCCTCAGTGGCCTGATCTTCATCCTGGTTCAGATTATCAATGAACTTAATAAATATAGCCACTCTATCCCTTGATTTTCGGAGGAAATTCTCATGCTTGCTAGCTAGCTTCCTTTGTTCCTTGCTCATGGCAATTATATGATTGGATTGGGAGACAAACTCTTGGACCACTCTATCCCTTAATTTGCCTAATTATTGATTGCACATACAATTCTTTTTCTCTAAATATACCTTTGTTTTGAATAGTATCATTCAATCTATTTATACTTTACAACCACAATTTAAGTGTTGCTAGATGATATGTACACAAGCCATGCCAATTTAAATATTCTTTTGGGTTTCTTAGTATCACTATATTTCTCTTCCTTAATGATGTTTGAAGTTGTTTAGTTATAAACTTTGATGTTTGAAGTTGTTTGTGAACCTCTAATATTAAGTTATGGATAATTTATTATGTGAAATTTTAAATTTTATTAAGTTAAAAATTATTGAATTTATATATTTAAAATTATTTTTAGGTTTTTTAATCATTTTATTTAATATTTAATTAAACCGGTTGAACCCCGGTCGAACTAGTGAACCATTGAACCAATGACCTCACCAGTTTATTGACCGGTCCAATTCTCGCAACCTTGCTTTAAACAATAAAGTAGCACTATTTGAGGACAACACAGCATAGAAACCACATTAAAGATCGCAACTTCAATAAAATTCAAAGACCAAAAAAGAAGTGCAATTTCAAAACTATAGCAATATTTCAAAAACCACCTTTCAAACAAACAAAGAGTCATTATTAAAAAGGAGAACAAATGTTACCTAAAATGCTGAAATAAAGCAACAAAACTCAAAAAGGAGATAAAGAACCAACTTTCAAGAAGTACGAAACAAAGAGCACTTCAAATAGCAAAACACGAATGTTCCTCTTCAAGGTGTGAATAAAGTCCTCTAAACCTCAAGATGAAAAAACCTTGCAAGTACATGAAGGAAGGTTGAAGGGATTGAAGAAGGAGAAAAAGGTGCAAACATTTCAAGAGAAAAGGAAAAAAAAGGAAGAAAGAGAAGAGAATTGAATATTTATAAGACACTCGGGGCAAAGGTATCATTTTGCATTCTTCATTAATGACATGCACGATTCTCAAAGAAACTGCCAACGTAACGTACGCCATGCCATAAAGGGACACAAGTTTTCAAAATTTTTAAAAATACGTCAAGTATCCGACCTATACCGAAGGCGGTATACCCGACGTGGAAAATCGAACCTATAAATACTCGAGCTCGACTTCATAAAAGCTTGGACTCAAGTAGGGGCTCAAAATAAAGCCAGACCCAAAAAGATTAAAAGCTCATCTAACAAAGTGGCCTCATCTATTCCTACCCGACCTCATAGAAGTCGGGTGTGACGATGAAAAGTTCAGCCCTACTTATATTATAAGTAACTATGGGTGGCAATAGGGCGGGTTTTTGCTCTACCCGACCCCGTCCCGCCGTACAACAATCCGCACAAAATTCGTCCCGCTTCTACTCACGGGTAGTAAAACGTTGAACCCTAACCCGCTTCTGCGGGTACCTGCCCCGCCTCTACCCGCCGCTATAATTATTAATATCCAATAAATAAAATTAAATTTCAAAATTTATATAACCATCATCACATATATAACATAAATTAAAGTAAAAATTTAAATATGATACAATATTATTAACTATTTACTAATTATTTTACATATATTATACATATTATATATTAAAATTATATATATTATATATATAGCGGGGCGGGTATTACCTAAGCCCGACCCCGGCCCACCCCTCCCAAGAACCCGCCCCGCAAAAAACCCGCCCCGAGTGGGTAGGGGCGGGGTGGGTACCCGCGGGTTCGGGTGGTATTGTCATCCCTATAAGTAACTAACTCTTAAGATATCTCTCACATATTTAGAAGGGAGATCCCAACAACTTTCCTAAAAAAATAGTTATCTACTATTTAAAGGTGAAACTACTTCAAAAGCTAAGGTGGTTATCTTTTCTACTATAAATATAATAAACACCATCAGGTATATTCAGAACCTAATCTACTAAAAACATGCCTAATACCTTTGAAAACTTAAATATCGGAGCCTCTTACAGGTACCACCCCCACCTCCTTACGAAGAACTTGGTCGGCGGTACCTCGCCTCCAACACAAGTCAGACACTGCCTCAGAAGGAGTCTGAAACGCACGTTCAGGCCCAAATTACCGTTTCATGTAACTCTCGGAGCAATTACTATCCCATTATCTAAAGTATCTACAATAATTTTTTATTCTGAAATTGTTAGAGATATAACCATTCATGCATGTTGCCTCTTTCTATTAGTTTAAACTTTTAAAAGAAGTGGTATCATCATATAGTATTAAAATTCTATGTCCAAAAGATTTAGAATTCGATTCTTGATGAACTTCAAAAGAGAAAAAATAACATAAAACAAATAAAAAAATGGTCTATACAAAAAATCAAACAAACTGAGAAACAACTCTTATTTATTTTGTAAAGTTGTATAATTTATTTAATATATATCTAAAAGTTATTGATAATTAATGTAATTATCTTCATGATTAAGTATAAAATATACATATAGTTATAAATAAGACTATAAACTCGGTGACTAGTTGACTACTATATATAGTGCCTGAATTCATAATACACTTCCAACTCAAACTTTTATACTTTACGTTAGCAAGGATCTGGAGAAACTGGAAAGTACTCTTCAATGGTCACACAATTAGTTTAAAATTTTTTTAAAAAAGATCAATGAAAGCTATACTTACGTAACATCATCATCTACCCGGTGATTAAAGACACTAATAATAAAGTAACCTGTGATGTTGTACACAAA
The DNA here is from genome assembly GCF_014773155.1 of Arachis stenosperma. Lineage (NCBI taxonomy): Eukaryota > Viridiplantae > Streptophyta > Magnoliopsida > Fabales > Fabaceae > Arachis > Arachis stenosperma. The sequence goes on along the minus strand of NC_080383.1, from coordinate 18,317,008 downwards.
GAAAAAAGTGACATGTATGAATGTATATGAGGTAAGTAATAATCCCATCATTATCTCGTGGCTTAGCTTTGAATTTTATTAATTTTGTTCCAATGAAAAATTCGTAATTGCTACTTCATTGCACAACCATACAATTTATTTATGATTATAATTTTCTTTTCTTAATTAATTAGTCCTGGTTTACACGTACACACACGTCAACACTAGTTCATTGATTAATGAAGTAGTGTCACGAAGAAACGATTTTAGTCACAAAAAGAGAGAGTGAAAAAGAAAGAGAAAGACAAAAGCAGCCATCACATAAACGTTTGGAACAAAAACTCGTTACGCCATCGTCCAATTAATTAAAAAACCAAAATCAATGAATGAAAGCATTCAAAAAGGAGTGGCGAGTGGAAAGATAGAGAAAATTCAATGAAATAGATTACACACCAAAACCCGCTTTAATTGTATGTGTAGCATTCATCATATATCATTAAGATGTGAAGCTTCCCATATCCTAAGCTAGATTACTACTACTCTTTGCTGCTGCCAAACAAGAAAATATATAATAACACGCACCAATCCAACCGAAGAAACCGCGTTCATCTTTCTATATTCTTATTCCGGTGATTTTAGGAAGGAAAAAAAAAAAACAAAATTTGTTTTATTTAATATTTATTAATTATTATAATAATTAATAAATATTAAATAAAATAAATTTTTATTATTTTTAACTAATTTATTTTAATTATTAATTTTTTTATTTGGTTGTTTATAATATCCTCTAATCTTACATGTTAAAGACTAATATTTTAGTCTTAAAATCTAAGGACAATCCACTTTAATTATATATATTCATGAATATATCTGTGATGATACTATAAAAAATATGTTAAAAATTAGTTATCAAATTAATTGTATATTAAAATATAAAATTTTTATTAGAAAATTAAATAATATATATTAATATATATAAATATCTAACAATTAATTTTTTGTATATATAATAGTTTTTATAATAATAATAATAATAATAATAATAATAATAATAATAACTAACCAATAATTTATTAAGAGGAATTCTTGCTTTCGAAGATACGAAATGAGATATTATTATTAGTTTATTACTGATTTTTTGTGTTTCTCCTCCTAAAATCCTTTATAAAAATATTAGAACGGAAAAAATAATTCATGTACAATATAATAATGATTCCAGTCTTCCAGAATATGGATCGAAAGTACTTTAAAACCATATAAAGTAAAATACATAATGAGTAGTACTGGTACATCTATAATTATTATTTCTTTTTCCCAATGGTGCTATATATATAAATATACTTTTGATGTTGAAGAGTATACAAGAGATGACAAAGAAAAAGAAGGCAAAACAAAAAAATGAAGATGGTGGACTTCATAATTGATGCAAACATAGGAAATCAGAATAGTAATTTTCTTTTTCTTAACGACTCTTTCCCAATTCATGCTTCTAAATTCTAATCTTCGCTATATAACTAGAACCCCTAAACCACACCCTTCCCTTACCACTCACTCAGAAATTCAGAATAGTAATTTTCTATTTCCTAACTACTATTTCCCAATTCATGCTTCTGATTTTCGCTATATAAATAGAACCCCTAAACCACACCCTTTCCTTGCCACTCACTCTCTCTATCTCTCTTTTTCAAACTCAAAACAATGGCACCGCCACTCTGCATGCTTATCTTCCTCTTGTTCTTCTCGTTCCCTTTCTCATCCTCCTTCACACTCAACAACAACAACTCTCTTTCTTTTCCTCTTACACTAACAGAAACACCTCTCGTCAAACATGTATCTAATTCCATCAACAACAAGAACCAAAGACTCAGGATCCTCTCTTCCTACAACGTCAAATCATCTTTCAAGTATTCCATGGCGCTTGTGGTGTCCCTTCCAATAGGAACACCACCGCAAATTCAACAAATGGTTTTAGACACTGGAAGCCAGCTTTCTTGGATTCAGTGTAACCCAAAACAGAGGACCAATAGCAAAACGACATCGCCACGTCCTCCTACCACGTCGTTTGATCCTTCTCTCTCTTCTTCTTTTTCTCTTCTACCTTGCACCCACCCAGCCTGCAAGCCGCCAGTTCCCGATTTTACCCTCCCCACTAGCTGCGACCAGAATCGCATCTGTCACTACTCCTACTTCTACGCAGACGGCACCTACGCCGAGGGCAAACTCGTCCGAGAAAAACTCGCCCTCTCAAATTCCCAATCTACCCCTCCTTTAATTCTCGGTTGTGCTCAGGACTCCAAAGACCCCTGGGGCATTTTGGGAATGAATCGCGGACGCTTGTCGTTCCCTTCCCAGGCCCAAGTAACCAAATTTAGTTACTGCGTCCCGACCCGCCAGGACCGTTCCAGTTCTGTGACCGGGTCGTTTTACCTTGGGGACAACCCGGATTCTTCACGCTTTCGTTATGTAGACATGTTGACTTTTCCTCAAAGTCAAACCATGCCGAACCTGGACCCCTTGGCTTTCACTGTTCCAATGCAAGGTATTCGAATTGGGGCCACAAAGCTGAACATTCCTCCTTCGGTTTTCAAGCCCGACGCTGGAGGGTCGGGTCAAACCATGGTTGACTCCGGATCCGAGTTAACTTATCTAGTGGACGCGGCTTACAATAGGGTGCGTGAGGAAGTGGTGAGGCTAGTGGGTCCCAGAATCAAGAAGGGGTACGTGTACGGCAATGCTGCGGACATGTGTTTCGATGGAAACGCCGTTGAGATTGGACGGTTGATAGGGGACATGGCATTTGAGTTCGAGAAGGGAGTGGAGATTGTCATACCCAAAGAAAGGGTTCTTGCTGACGTGGGCGGTGGGGTCCACTGTTTGGGGATTGGGAGGTCAGAGAGATTGGGTGCGGCAAGTAACATAATAGGAAATATCCATCAACAAAATCAATGGGTAGAATTTGATCTTGCAAATCATAGACTTGGTTTCGGTGAAGCCGATTGTACAAGATTAGCCAAGTGATGGAGATACAGTGCGCAATGGTGCATGTAATTATGTAACTAACTATATTCGTTGGGACATAGGACACATAGGTGTCGTGTTTTTTCGGCTGTTACTGTACAGAGGAAACACACACGTGTGATCGTGATGATCATGGTGGTTGTAAATCGTACGGCTGAGGAAGGTCGAAGGAAAAAGAAATGTGGGTGTTAACTGTTTGTGTGCTTGGATTGGATATTGTACAAGTAAACGTCAATCGTTTTGGACCGACGCTATGCTGTGGGTCTTCACTTCCCTTGCTCTTAGGCCTTTGCAAAGACGATGCGTCAAAGCTCAATAATAAAATAGTGTACATTATTACCACTATAATCTATGAGTGAGACTCATGACATGATGTATATATCAGAAATAGGAGGGTATATCAATATCAATAATATAATAATATGTGTGACATTATAATAATAATAATAATATAATACTTCTTTGAAAATAACATGTAAACCAATGTCCTTCTTGTGCCTTGTAATCTTGTCTTGTATATTACTATTAGCAAGTGTTATCCACTTATCCTACCATCATATATATATTGCACTTTTAACATATGTGTGTATATTATCGGCAATTATTCTAACTTTATCATATTTTAAATAAAAATAATATTTTTAAAATATATAAAGATTAAATATTATAATTTATCATCCAATAAATAAAATAAAATATTGTCATATAAAAATAATTATAAAATTTTTATTAAAATATTCACCTTATATATACACTTTTCCTTTGCAATGGATAGGCTTAAAATTAATCATGAGATGGATAGAAGTTGAAATTGACTAATTCAACTTAATAATTATTTATTAACAATTCATGTTGAAAGATTTCAATCTTTGCATCAATTGAATAAGCCTATATATTCAGAAGAAACTAGTTCAAAACAAATAAAAGGAAAAGGGAGAATTTTCCATCACGAATTTGAAAAATTACAACCAGAAAAATCATTTTATATATAAGATTTTAATTAGATGCATTGCATCATTGTGGCCACGAGCAAAGGAGGGAACTATTCATTATTGTACACGAACCGGAATTTATGAAGAAGTATATATCTTTATCGGGGCAGTTACCGAAGCAAGTAGAAAAGAAAAGTTGAGTTGAGGTCTCTATAGTCTATTGAATATGACTCATATGATTAATTATTAGTTCACCTAGCTTTAGTAGATTAGACTTTCTAACTAAGCTTACTTCACCACAACGTCCTCTTCATAAAAAAAGGATAAGATTCTCATTTATAAGATGGTAATAAGATGAAAAATAATGAACTTTTAATTTGTTCTTTATGATGATATCTTATAAGTTATAAATAGTAGTATCACTCTAATAGTTCTTTAATATATTTAAAAAGAATTGTTAATTGCTTCACTTTATGAAAAATTAAAGCGATTAATAGTAACAAAGAGATATAGACTAAATAAATAGTTTATAACTAAAACATGAAAATTCTACTTCAAATTATATAATTTTTTTTTAATAAAAATCATATATTGAAAAATTAAGATTAAATAAATTTATTTATAAAGTAATGAATATTGGATAGATATCTTATTGGATAATAATAGGCACTACAAAAAAATTTGGTAATTACGGCGGTTTTTTAAGGTTATTACGGCGGTTTGAACCGCCATTATTATCTTGAACGGCGCTAAAAAAAACCGCCATAATTTGAAGCGCTATTTGGTTATTACGGCGGTTTTCGAAAAACCGCCACAATTACCTGGTTAAAACGGCGGTTTTTGAGTTGGGTTAAAACGGCGGTTCAAACCGCCGTTATTACCTGGTTAAAACGACGGTTTTTAAGTTGGGTTAAAACGGCGGTTCAAACCGCCGTTATTTCCAGGGTAAAACGGCATTTTTTTTATTAGTTAAAACGGCAGTTCAAACCGCCATTATTTCCAGGGTAAAACGGCATTTTTTGTTTGGTTAAAACGGCGTTTATGAACCGCCATTTTTACCTTGGTAGAGTGACATTTTTGGTTGGTTAAAATGGCATTTAAAATCGCTGTTTTTACCAGGTTAAAATGGCATTTTGAACCGCCATTTTTACCCTGATGAGGCATTTTTATTGGTTAAAATGGCATTTAAAACCGCCATTTTTACCGAATTAAAATAACATTTCATGCTGTTTAAAATAGCAGCTACAAACCGCCTTTTTTATCGAATAAAAGTGACAATTTTTATCGTTTAAAAGGCAATTTTTATAGTCATTTTTATCGCGATAAATAAATAATTTTTTATTAAAATTTCCCAATAACAGAAAATCATAATCCATAAACAAAATATTATATAGCTCATGAACAAAGTATTCAACATAATATATGATTTTTTAGTATTGAAAATAAAAAATAATAATTTGTATACAAAATATCAAACATAACATAATTTTTTAACTATAAATATACAACTATAACAATTTTTAATATATACACAAGACAACGTTCACTGAAACCAAGTTTTCATTACGTAAATTCTTGTAAAATCTTTGTTCCAAGTTATCAGTAATCTGCCAAGAAAAAATACCAGAAAAAATTAATAATGACAATTCAATATTAAAAATAACTAAAAAGAATCAGAACCTAAATTAATTCATCAATATTTATTTATATATAAGATATCCCAAGACTGAAATTAGGTGAGATTTGACACCGTTCTTTAACAAAACACAAAACCTTATACGAATAGAATAGATCTACTTGTTCACCTTTCTTTCAACTTCGGATCATGCATTCTTGGGCAAGGTCCTGCAGCAATTTTATGCAAATATAAATAAAAAACAAATAAGTAATAAATAAAATATTACAAGCAAATAAAATCCATAAAGAAAGGACACAACAGCGCACAAGGATCCTGCTTGGTGGGCTCTAGGGAGAATGTACACAGCCTTATATTTAAATCAAACTATTTGCACTAAGGCTCACCCACCCTCTTGTAAAATTGAGAACGTTCCTATAAATAAACTTCTAAAGAATTAATTAACTAACCTCATGAATCTAATTATGATGCCAAGCATAACACTACAAAATCAAGTCATTACTTCTTTACTTTTATTAACTAGGATTTCATTCAAGTGTTTCCTTAGGATGACAGATATGAAGATAAAAGAATATAAACAAAGTCTCTAAAATTTCTTCACAAGAGAGCAACAATCTAGATGATAACAAATAACTCAAATTTCATCATCTGTCATAGAATCCATTAGTTATGGTCAACTCTCATCAATTCTCAATTCTCAGCAAGAAGCAACATAATCAACAAATAAAACTCACCAAGATCGCTACGAGTGTTGACAAAGAGATCATGAGGGCAAAACCGCACCATGTAGAATCCACAACTTTCTTATTGTCCCACATCACTTCTTTGTATCTTTTTCTCTCTTCCTCCGTCAAGTTGTGACCTTTTTCCACACAAGAACAAGAAACACACACCAAATTATAGTAAGAATGAGGAAGTAAATGATTTGGGGAATGAGAGTATAAAATTATAGTAAGAAATTCAACTGCAGTAAAATATTTCAAACTCAACAATAGCAGGCATAAAAAAATAGATAGCATGAATAAACAAGATGTTCTTGACAGAACTTACAACAGCCTGCGGTCCATAAGCAACTAATGAACCACCGAAAAATGGTTCGCTGTAAGGAAAAGGAGCATGTGCTTGAAATCAGAGCAAAAATAGTTATTTAGAAGCTACAACTGAAAGCAGCAAATCTATAAACCAAGAGCTTCACGTACCATTGAGTGAGTACTATTGACTTGTTCGCAATTGAACACAGGATCGGAATGATTCAGTAAGAGGAATGGCTTCATTTAACCCTCCACATATGCATTAGCTGACCTGAAAAAAAAAAAAGATTAAGAACTTAGAAAATAAAGTGTATATGTAATGTATAACACGTAATAGGATTTAAATCAATCCATTCAATGCTCTAAGCACATAAAAGAGTGAAGGGACCTCAAAGAAGTTCTCTTTTCTGTCATATCTAATGAACTTACCGATGTACAAAAGACTTCATTTTCATTATTTATAAAATATATCCTTAAATACAAATTAGCTAATATTTATAAAAATTAAAAAAATAATTAAAAGGATGAATTAATTAAGTGGTAGAACTAACTTTTCAAGTCTATTTCTAAACTTGATCAAATACTTCTCGTTATCTTCTTCAAAAACCTTGTAGATCTTGTCAACGATCTGTTGTCTCTCATTCATATCAAGCTTCCTCACATCAACCTCCCTGCAGAACTATATTATCCAACAAACATTTTCAACTTGTGCTTTTATCAATCATTCAAAACTAATAAGAAAACTTGTGCTTTAATTAAATTTGGAGCAAACTTTAGATTACTTTTGATTAGTTATCCTCTCAAATTATTTGAATTTCAGTTTTCTTCATGGCATGGATTCTAAAAAAGAGCTGAATTTGTTTCATAGCTACAACAACAATAATGAAAAGTATGCCACCAAACAAAGATTGGAATTTATTAATCTCATACTACCAGAGACAAAAGAAAAATGAAGATTAGCTACCTCACATTTAGATCCCCACACCATATCAAAGGCTTGTCTGAATTTTGTGTAACAAATTCTAGAATCCTTTTGTCCCATTTTCTTCTCCTTTGAAATGAGTTTGGTTCCTCTTTCCACCCATTATTTAGAACATATGTATTCAACAACCGAAGGGTTTCGAATTCAACCAAGATTACTCTGCCATCTGGTTCATGCTTTGAAGCTGGCAGCAAAAAAAGTTTTCCATAAGCATTAAAGAAAAGTTATTGGTTAGAATAAAAAATATATAATATAAATAATACAATAGTTTAGAAAATAATTGTAAAATCTCACATTTTACAAATAATTCAGCCACATAAGATTATCAAGGAGAGATTAAACCACCAATTTAGAAGCACAACAAAAGCTGATATACAAAACCACCAATTTAGACACATTAACCATCACACACACATAAAAACAAACACATAGTGCTCAAAACTCAAAATAAGCTACAATTCCTATCTCTCAAAACCCTAACAATCATACAATTAAGATGTCATGCGTAAACCTTAATTATTAATCAAATTGAACAATCAACACAAGAACAAATAGTAATTAATTATATTATTATATCGCAAAATAAAAATAAAAAATTAAAGAAGGGACAAGAGAAAGGACGAGAGAGATCTATAATACTTATAGAAGAACTGAGGAAGTATGGGAGAGCTGTGCTTGTTCTGCTTGTGATGGCTTTGATTTTAGAGATCTTCAATAGAGAGATGTCACCAGAGAAGACGCTGAGGGAGGCGCTGAGGATTTTGGCGGAGAAAGCGCAGAACTAGGATGGAAAGGAGAGGAAGCTGGAGGTGATGTCACCGGAGGAGATTACCACGGGAGGAGATGTCGCCGAAGGAGGTCGTCGCCGGAGAAGATCCGAGATCCGAAAGAAGATCCGAGATCGTCGCACTGGCTAGGAACAGTGACTATGGGAAACAACTTCGACAGTGGTAAAGAAGGAGCGTGTGGCTTGGAACTTTCGACGGTTGAAGACGAAGCGGCGGTGGTAACGATGGATTGAGGAGGATGACGAGGGAGAGATAGAAGCGAGATTAAGCCCGCCGTTTAATGTATATTCACAGTGTTTCAGTTAGGGATTGTTTTTCATTTTATATATGTAGGATACTGGCGGTTCAAAACCGTCAGAATCACTAGAACCGCCACCAAATAGAAATGCAGTTACGACAGCAACAAAAAATGTCATCATGTTTGGGTATTACGGCGGTTCTTCAAAACCGCCGTAATATAAATGCCATTTTAAATCATTTTTTTTTGTAGTGAGGAGACCAACATTTTTAGTATATAAAAAAGGAAAAATTAGTTAGTGTTATGATGGGTAATCGAAGATTGATGGGTTGGACTGATAAGATTGGTCTAATCGTCTGAAGCAGGAGGTTTCTGACTTGGTTCACGTTAGGGAGTCACCGTCCGATTTGTGTGTATGAAGAAATGGGGGTGGTATGTGCAAAGACACTCCGATGTCTAAGTTAGCAAAGAGATAAGTAGGTTTAGAGAATATTAGAACTTAGAGATACTTGAGGGATGTCAGTGTATTTATAGTGGTGAACCAATAATTATCGTTGGAGTAGTTTCACTTTTTAAGAAAGATAACCGTCCATTTATTTTAGAAAAGTTGAGATATGACTCTTGGAAGTGAATTAAAAGATTTTAGGAGTAATTACTTATTTGAATATGTGTTGACTGCCAGCTAATTTTTACTCTCGATTTCCTTAAGACAGGTCGAGATTAGATCCGACTTCTTGAAAAAAAGTTTTGTATCAAATGAGGGTCAATCATTGAATTGAGCCTTTAGTTTGGACTTGAACCTTAGTATTGGATCAAGATATGAACAGTTAGTATTAATTTAAATATAAGATAAAATCCAATGCAAAATTGTTGGCCACCTACAGTTTTTCACTTTTTCTTACCTTATTTTAAATCATCAATATCTAAAATCTATTGAACTACAACTAGTTTTCATCATAAATATCTTTTTTTTTAAATATTTTCTATAAATTCAGCTATGAATTCATCAGTTTACACCAACAAAGTGTTTAGCAAGCAAGCAAAAGATATCTTGTCAAAGTACATGTATATACTCTTTAGACTACATTTGTTTTGATATTATTTATAGGTGGATACTCCGGTAAAGTTGTCAAATTCAACTTTTTGTAAAGATGTTTTCCATCTTGTGGTTGTTATTGATTTAAAAGCGTATCACTAAAAGTGTTGCTTTAAAAAGAAAGTGTTACCCTTAATCGTTAACTTGGCTCTGATACCAATTTTTCAAATATCTTTCTTTGGTTGGGTTTGCATTGTTAAAATCTTCTATTTCTTTTAACAATTTTTCTATTTCTCTTGTTATACATTCTATACAATTTTTACAGAATTGTTCTACTTCTTCTCTATTTCTTGTGTAAATGTTATTATTCTGTAATCTTACTTCATAATATCTTTTTTGACTTTTCTGAAGATCTAGATCATTTTTTAATTCTTGTAGCGTTTGATTTGCTAAACCAGGCATTTTATATGGGGATAATTGTCTCCCTGATAACACTTTTTAGCAACTCCATGTGAAATATAAGTTTTTTCAGGTTTTTGAAGTCCTTCAATAAAACTTATAGTAAAATAAAGATTTTGAGAAAAATCATTTTGTATTGATTTTAAGAATTCGGTGTCATTACAATTGACATTAGTTAAAATCATTAATTTCTGATCTATTAATTTTGATAGCTTAATTATTTCTTCTCTTAAATCCTCTAATTTATTTTTTTCCATTAGGTGACGCTTTTCTTGTAAAGAGCTACGGTTTTTAAGTGTTATGTAGATAGAAATGTGGTTTTAGAACATATGGCTTAGATTTTGCCACGTAGGCATCTTTAGGAAAAGTTGTTTTTGGCAACTTTATGTGAGTGGTGCCCTTATTTATATTCTGGTTTAAGAAAGTTGATCATGTTTAAAATGAATAAAATTTAGTAATAAAGAGACTCAACAACTCAATTTATATTTATCCAATTTTATAAAAATCGGATATCAGAATAAGAATTAGGTTTCACTTGTTTAAATAAATAATTAATTCTTAAAATATTTTTTATTTATTTAAAATAAAAAACTGACTTTTTAAAAAAAAATTATTTATCAATAAAAATAAAATTATTTTAAAAAATAATTATTAATTATACTATAAATATACTTATATTTTTATATATATTTAAAATTTAATCTACTAAAAATTTATTAAAATTTTTATTAACTTAAGTATTAAAATTTTTTATAGGTTCTGCTTTCTACTTTCTCACAAAAAAACTCACAATAATACTTTAGTACCAAAAATTAAACGGTGGCAAAAAAAATTTTAAACCTCACGTTTAGACAAAAAAATAATTTAATTTCAGATAATCCTCATGCATAAGGACAAAATTTAGTCGGCAAGGATTATGTTCAGTTAGAATATTTTATATCTTATTCTTTATTAATTATTATAGAAAAAGTAAAAAAAATTAAGAAAAATACAAATACAACCCCCCCCCCCCCCCTCTTCTTTTTCTTTACATATTGCATGTGTATGGGAATCTGTCCTCATTTTTTACTCCCAAACTCTGCCTCTATTCATCCAATATATATGTTTCATTCTTTTTCTTTTTCACTTAGAAGAAAAATTAATTTTAATTAAATAAAAAATATATAAAAAAAGAGAAATGCTGTGTAGACCAGGAACAAGAAGGAAGGAAAGTCAGCAGCGGCGGTTGTGAATGCAATCGTGGCAAAAGATTCTACGAATGAAGGGAATGAAATGAAGTGGGGTCCACAAAATGAAGGGACACCTCAGCTTCTTCAACTTCAAGGACCGCCAAACACACTAACTGCTTCCACATAATCCCTCACAATCACATCCTTCACATGATTTAAAAAAACGTGTCCTTTATAATGTTTTATTCTTTTTTTTTTTAAATATACTATATTAATACATTTTATTCACATTTAAAAAATTAATCAATATTTTCCTCTTTTTCTTTTTCTAACGTTGTGTGTGTTGCCTTCCCTTTACACCTCTATCCTTTTTTTTTTCTTTTTTACAAATGCTGTGGCTTCGTCTTCTACAAATGACTTTCGATTCAATCAAAGTATATGGCCTTTTTTAAAAAATAAAAAATCTTGCTTACGAAGGTGTTCAGTTCTCTTTTCTGTTAAAACGGAAGCGAAATATTGGGCACAATAGTAATGCCTATGAAACTATTTTATTTTAAGAAAAAAAAATAATTAAAACAAAACTTGAAACTCCCCCTATTTCTCAAAGCAATTTTGATAAGTACGTAATGATGTTTATAAATAATGTGAACGATGAATTTTAAAATTAACTTAATAAAATAAAAAAATATATCACTCTAAATTATTTTATAAATTTTAAATTAGAATAAATTATATTTATTAATAAATTGAACATTTAATTATTATTAAATATATATAAATAAATTAAATTAAAAAAATAATTATTTAATTAAAAATAATAAATATAATTATCTACATACTTATTAAATTAAACATATAACAGTCACCAAAAAAAATTAAACATATAACATATCTATTTATTCACATTATTTAATATTTTTATTATCTATTTATACTTTTCTTTCTCACAGAGTCTAGAGTATGGTGTCAAATAGTGGATAATGAAAAGTGGTTTGTACACACCCAAGGTGACTGACTATATATATATTACGCTCTTGAAAATGCATAATTAATAGGAGCAATGGCAATCCCCGTGATCTTCTGTAACTTTGTCTTGTTTTGTGCCATCATGTATTGATAACATCTTCATTGTGAGATAGACATTATATAGTACTACCAACTAACAAATAATAATAATAATATAATAAAAATAGATAAATTATATATATATATATATATATATATATATATATATATATATATATATATCTTCAAAATTTTAAAAACATTATTGTAGATTGACGTATTAGTGACATATCTGCAAATACTTTCTGTTTCTACACTGGCCCAACACTAAGGCCCAGGTTTAAATACACCAAAAGGCCCAATCCAAAGATTGGTCTTCGTTATTCACCAACCTCTGTAGAAGAGGTCGGACTCAACGCAGACTTCTTTCTAAAGAAGTCGGGCTCAAGAGATAGCTGGCAGATAACACTTATTCAAATAAGTAACTGCCCCTAAAATCTCTCTAACCACTTCTAGAAGCCATATCCCAACAATCCCTAGATAAAAGGGACGGTTATCCACCTAAAAAGGTGGCACTACTCCAACGGTGGTTATTGGATCACCACTATAAATACCCTGACACCCCTCAGGTATCTCTAAGTTCCAATACATTCTAAACCTGCTTAACCCCATGCTGACTTAGGCATCGGAGTGTCTTTGCAGGTACCACCCCCATCTCTTGGAACACACAACTCGGAGGCGGCTCCCAGACGTAAACCAAGTCGGAGACCACACTCCTCCAGCGCTTGGGCCTCAAACAAGTCCAACCACCATCCGGTTCTAGGTAAGCCCCGGAACATTGGCGCCGTTGCCGGGGACCTGGAGCTCAATCCTTGATAATGGCGGATGATCAACAAGATGGTCGGACAACCTCTCGACATGAATAAGACGCAAGAATGTTAAAAAGAAGCTGGAATACAGTTTCTATGGATACCAGAAATCCCATAAAAACTTCTCCCAATGGAGAGAGGATATCAAATAGGGATGATGATTCTACTTCTACAGTTAAATTGGATTAAATCAAACAAAAGAGAAGAAAGCATCGTCCCAAGGCCATTGTAGAAAGCAAACCAAAACGAACTCGAAAGCCAATTGAATAAAAGAATTTTCAATTCAGAAAATTCAATTGGCAAAAGAAGTTACGTGAAAAAAAAGGACGAACTCAAAAGCCAATTGAATAAAAGAATTTTCAATTCAAAAAATTCAATTGGCAAAAGAAGTTACGTGAAAAAAAAAACGAACTCGAAAGTCAATTGAATAAAAGAATTTTCAATTTAGAAAATTCAATTGGCAAAAGAAGTTACGTAAAAAAAAAAAGAGGAAAAGGGAACGTGACTAATCCCAACCTCTTCGTGAAATTGGATGGACAATGACATCTGTGCCGACTTACAATCCCGAAAAAATCCAAGATACCCACTCATGGAATGGAGCAGTTGCATGTTCCAAATACATCAGTAATTGAAAAAAGAAGAGAAGGGAAAGCATTGTTGGTAAAAACAATGAAACCTTTCTTTTCAACTTATGCCAAAAAGTGCAGCATCAGTCCATTTGAATGCAACCCAATCCGACAATGAAGTGATGAATCCTGTTTTTTCTTCATTGGATTCACATATCAATTACAACAGTGAATAACACAAAGAATTCTCATGGTACATCTTTCGTTGGTTGCTCACAAATTACATCACTGCCAATGAATATGGAAAAAAATATTCCTGTGGTAGAATTTGATGTTGTTTGCACACCAATAAAGATGGATGTCTTCCAAGAAGAAAACTGGAATCCGATCCAAAGAAAAAAGAAAGTCGGGGTGACAAAGGCCCAGTCTTCATTGGAAGGAATGATGGTCAGACTTTTCTTCAAAGGTCGGATGAGCCGGGAGCTCACAAAGAAAATTCGACCTCTTTTAGAGAGCTCACGAATAAAAGTCCGACCTCTTTTAAAGGTCAGACATTACAATAAAGTCGGATGAGTTGGGAGCCCACCAAAGAAAATCCGACCTCTTTTAGAGAGCTCACGAATAAAAGTCCGACCTCTTTTAAAGGTCAGACATTACAATAAAGTCGGATGAGTTGGGAGCTCACCAAAGAAAATTCGACCTCTTTTAGATCCCATGAAAAAAGTCCGACCTCTTTTAAAGGTTAGACTCTACAATGAGGTCTAAAACCTCATTGCTCAGAAGAATCCGACCTCTTTAGATCCGACAAAGAAAAAATCCGACCTCATTTTTGAGTCTGTAAAAAATCCGACCTCTTTCACGATCAACTCTACAATGAGGTCAAAAACCTCGAAGAATATCAGAAAGAGATTCAGACTTCTTTTAAAGATCAGAGTCTACAATGAGGTCGAAAACCTCCAAACTTAGAAAGAAAGCCCGACCTCTTTCCAAGCCTAGAAAGAAGAATCCGACCTCTTCTAAAGATCCAAGCTTATGAAGATAATTTGACCTCCTCTGAGGATTCAAGTCTACAAATAAAAATCCGACTTCCTTTAAGAGCTTACAAAGAAAAGTCCGACTTCTTTCTTGAGGTACAACTTCGAGAACCAGATCCCAAGCATAAATGGCCATGAGAAGGTCATACGAAGAAATTTCTCAACTGACAACCTCGTCTTGATCCAAAATGACATCGGACCAAAAGCGGACGAAGAAAAGCCAACACCAAAATGAAAAGATCCAACAAAGTCACTTAAGACTTGAAAAAGAACTACTACAACATACTCAACTTACTCAAAAACAATCTACCTAGATTGTGCCATGTTTACAACAAAAGGGATACTACAGCTAGAAAGTGCACCTTACTCCTTAATGCACACTTTTTCCGACTTGAAGTGATGAGATCCAAAGTGGCGTAAGAAGTTATAAATGCAAATCGTGGTCCGACCTCATTAAGCCACTTGTACTAAATCAAACTGGCAAGGGGCAAAGCCTAAAACGAATTGCACAAATAACTTAAGGACAACGTGATCATAATCAAACATCAACACGAAGAAGATGTAAACCCGACGTCACAACAATTTGTTTAAAGCAAATTGAGAAAGGGCGGTGATTTATAAGAATGCCTCCTCAAGCCAAGAGATAAGTATCCAACCTTACTAAGTTGACACAACAAGTATAAAACAAGTTATCCGACCTCCCAAAAAGAGAGTCCAAAATAACTTGTAAAAGTCACATAGCAACAAATAGTAAGATTCAAGAATGGCATGACTGAATACTCGAGTCCGACTTTATGAAGCTCGACCTCGAGTAGGGGTACTGGCTTATCATGAAAGCTAAGTCCAAAATTATTAAAAACTAAAGACAACATTCTACAATGATGCTAGAGCACGAAAGAAGAACGTGACCCCCTTCCAAAAACCTGAGAGCAAACTCAGATAAGGAAAGAGCTCTTGAGACAAAGGATGGCTACGAGATTCGCCGCAACAGACCTCATCTTGATAAGAAAAAATATCAGGCTACTGAGTTCGGGCGAATGAAAGCTGACAACAAAAAGGATAGGACCGTACAAGATTACTGAGATCTTAGGAAAAGGTTATTACAAGGTGACTGACTTAAACAGCACCGAGCTACCAAGGTCGTGGCATGCTTGTAACATGAAAAGGGTTTTTAACGAGGCATCGTAGTAGAGACTAAGGGATCATAGATAGTGAAAAACCCTTAGTAGCAATAAAAGTACCTTCACAAATAAATAAAGATCTTTTATCTCTTATAAATTCCTTCTCGTTTTTCTTTCTTTCTACGAAACGCGCCGACTTAAGCTCGACAAAGCGTGAAAATCCCATGAACCGACCTAGATGGTCGTCAGGATAAAACGACGAGGTACAAGTCGGTGTAAAGAGGTTATAAAAGTCGATCGTAATAAACTCGGAAATTATCTGACATACAAGTCGGAAAAACCGAGAAAAAAGGAAACGCATCGCAAAAATAACCTAAATCATAAGAGCTCAATAAATCAAAAATTGAGTATAAGGAATACCAAAAAGAGATCAGGAAACCTATTGAAAGCACTAAGGCAAAAGGCTGTCCCGAGTTGTTAAGGAAAACTTAACTTAAAGAAAGGGACAGTCAGCCAAGAAAAAGGTTTTTCAAAACAAAGATCAAAAAGGTTTTTTCTAAGATTACCAAAATCTTAGAAAAGGGCTACTACAAAGTGTCTAATTTCGAGGGTGAAAAACTACTCAGGTCGCAACACACCTCCAACATAAGGAGATAAAACAATTCCTTATGAAAATTGATTTTCTACAATTAACACACACCAATTGAAGCTCGATAAACCGCGAAAGTCACGGGCCGATCATATAGAAATCGCCTGGATGAAGCGACGAAGAACCAATTGGTGGAAAGAAGTTACATATGCGAATTGGAAAGAAAACACCTCGAAACAGCTCGGGCCAAACGGGTTGAAAAAGTTGTGTTTAAAACAAGTCGCAAAAGTAACTTAACTAAATATGCCCCTTGAGGCATAAATACGATCTAACAACTCGATCCACACGGATAACAAATGGATCGTACAAAATCTCAAGCCCACAATCTCATCTCTACAAGTTCTAAAAATAAACGACCTAGTCGTATAAAATGGAACACTTTCACAAAAACAAGTTGTTCCAAGAAAACTCGTTCTAGCATTCACAACAACATAAGGATAACTTGGATTAAACGAGTTATGCCAGTCAACCATATTTTCAACGAAATAGTGTTAAGCACAAGTCGTGTCTATCTAAAAGCGAAGCTTTAAAAGTGATTTGTATCAAAATGAATCACTTCAAACGACTCGTATAGAAACGAGTTAAAAAGGAAGGATTGTAAACGTTTTTGAACAAAATCGAAACGTAAAAACTATCCTCCAAAACAACTTGGATAAAACAAGTTGTATCATACACAAGGACGACAACCTTGTAAAAACTAGAAAGGGGAGGGAATAAGCATATAATCCCTTCACCTAAGGCGCCAATTTATGCTCGACAAAGCGCAAAAATCACGAGCTGGCCTTTTCAATGGTCGCTCGGATAAAGCGACGAGGTATAAATTGGTGTCCAATGGTTATAATACGGCTTGATGATTTAAAACAACTCAAGCCCATGAGTTGAACAAAATCGAGTAAAAAATAACCATATGATCTAAGTAATTTAAATTGCGCAAAACAACTTGATATATAACGAGTTGTGCTTCAAAAAAGTGACTTGTATAAAAAACAAGTCATCTAGAAAACTCAGAATGAATGAGTTCAACAAAAAAGGCTTCATTCGAAAATCCTTTCTGCTTGATTGCTCGAGTCCGACTTCATAAAGCTCGACCTCGAGCAGGGGCATAATGGATAAAGCAACGAAGTCCGATGGTTATAAAGATGATCTGATAGTTTAAAAGGACTCAAAATAAACAATTTGTACTTGAAACAAGTTGTAAAGTCCTAAAAACAGCTCGAATTTAAATGAGTTGTATGAAATTAGATCAAGAAATAGCCACGTTTTAATTAAACGATTTGAAATGAAACAAATCGTAAGACCTTAAAACTACTCGCATCGAACGAGCTAGATGAGGTTATACTAAAAAATAATTACGAGTTTTGAAATAAACGATTTGTATCAAAACAAGTCGTAAGAAATCAGAATAAGTTTCAGAAAGGTGATTTGTATTAAAACAAGTCATGCATCCTCAAAACAGTTCGAACTGAACGAGTTGTACAAAATTAGGATAAGAAATGTTTTCTGGTTAAGCACGATGTGCTAAAACCAGTCATACAAAGCCTACAAGCCTTAAATAACTCAGAAAGAACGAGTTGTACCAATCAGTCTTAGAAAAAAGACTTGGCCAAAAACAAGTCGTTTAAAGAGGGAAAAGTATTTATAGCACGCCAGGGGCATAAGGGTAAATTGACGCGATCATTAAAGAAACGCGCTGTTACCAATGTAACTGCTCCCACGTGTAAATGCGAAAACCCCAACAGACGCGACGTTTGATTAGACTTGGCGGTTAAGAAATCTAAAATCATGTCAGTTTTAAAAGTCACGTCAGCTACAGACCAAGTTCAATACTCGAATCCAACTCATAAACAAAAGAGATTGGACTCGAGTAGGGGCACTGTTCCTACACTGGCCCAACACTAAGGCCCAGGTTCAAATACACCAAAAGGCCCAATCCAAAGATTGGCCTTCGTTATTCACCGACCTCTGTAGAAGAGGTCGGACTCAACGCAGACTTCTTTCTAAAGAAGTCGGGCTCAAGAGATAGCTGGCAGATAACACTTATTCAAATAAGTAACTGCCCCTAAAATCTCTCTAACCACTTCTAGAAGCCATATCCCAACAATCCCTAGATAAAAGGGACGGTTATCCACCTAAAAAGGTGGCACTACTCCAACGGTGGTTATTGGATCACCACTATAAATACCCTGACACCCCTCAGGTATCTCTAAGTTCCAATACATTCTAAACCTGCTTAACCCCATGCTGACTTAGGCATCGGAGTGTCTTTGCAGGTACCACCCCCATCTCTTGGAACACACAACTCGGAGGCGGCTCCCAGACGTAAACCAAGTCGGAGACCACACTCCTCCACCGCTTAGGCCTCAAACAAGTCCAACCACCATCCGGTTCTAGGTAAGCCCCGGAACACTTTCCATGTCACAGAGTATCAACATTTGAAAATATTTTTGGAACGTATTAAAACGATTAGGATATAGTTAAAATCAAATGTTATGAATAAAAATGAAACCAAACGTAAATGTGGAGAACATAACACATGTTTATATTGTTCAGCGAAATTTTTTGTATGTAAGAATATATAAAAAAATACCCTTAAAATATATTGGAAACCACTTTAATATAGTAATATTTTTATTAAAAATAAATATGAGATTATTACAACAAGTATCACATATTCTTCCCGTATCATATAAATATATCTCACATATCTGAAAATATTTTTATACAATATACTAATAAGAGTATATGATACTTAGTTACTTACCATAATTTCATATTTATTTTTAATAAAATATTTGTTACCGTATTAAACAAGTTTCTTTAAAATATATGTTTTTTTTTCATAAAAATATTTACTGAAACGTTAATTTAGAATTACCATGATATATCATTGTCACATCTATCAGTTTTGAATTGTCATATTAGTATTTTTGTTAACAATATTAATTCCAAGAATATAATTAGAATATATTTGATATTAAGAATAAAAACTAAAACAAATTAAATAAATTTTAAAAATATTTCGTTACAAAAAAAATATTTAGATTCGTGTCCGATCACTTAATATGAAATGCTTAGATTACTCTATTTACGTAAATATTAATTAGCCGTAATTTTAGTTTTTATATATGAATACAATCTTTTTTACAGATAGTCCTAAATATTCACTTTTTGCACTGAACCACCAATTCCATATTTCTACAATAAAATAAAATAAAGACGTAGTTGTGAAGCAATGGCAGGAAGAAAGACACCTGGTATTTGCAAATCCACAAGATGATATAATAGTGGGTCCAAACGTTACATTACATTACATTTGCACTTAGCTGAATGGCTACGATAAATGTACAAGAAGTTGACGAGTACATTAAAGATCCATTTTGTTTAAAAGATAAGTAGAGAGAAGAAAACTAAGGCATGCATTTCTGAAGTGCTGTTGGAACTTCATGATATATACTAAGCACTTTATTATATATATCCGATATCTGATGATGAAAGTTATGGCCGGGATTTTAAGCAACGTAGTTAAAAGTCCTATAGCTTGCGGATTTATGTGCCTTAGCTAATTTGATTTATTTGGTGAGAGTTCTTTGTCCATGCACAATATTATATACGGATGAAGCAAATAGCAAGATTCTTATTAGTAGTCTTTCTACTTTGAATTCTGCTAAGGAATTAATAGAATATTTGTACAATGTGTACAATAGATTATTTATTTAGATTGAATTTAAAATTAAAAATAAATAATAATTAATTAATCTAATTATCATTTAATTTTAATTACAAAAATACCTTCATTATACACATTATTATACACCAATTACATTGGCTCCTGTCCAAAATTTCGGATGTCAGACGGATCAGAGTTGTTCCTTGGGTAAAAAGATAGAAATCGGCTTAGATCTAATATGGTGAGCGAGGTGTGCGAGCAGACGACCTCCCGAATTAATGTAATATGAAAAGGAGAGCCACTTCCGATGTTTAAGTCAGAAATAGTCCAGATAGTAGTGTAAATAAGAGTAGTAGTGACGTATTTTAGAGAGGAATAGGACCTTTCCCATATATACCCTATCAGTAGAACGAACTCTACAAAAAAAAATCTCTTTTCAAAATGCTTTCTCTCACAGTTGTCATGTAGTTGACAGCAGAAGTACAAATATCCAGATCGTGACCCGAATACAGAAACGCCCTCTCAGATTAAAGTCGTTCCATACGCAGAACCAAATCAGGTCATATCAACTGAACCGGACCGTAACAGCTCCCCATACTTTTCCTTCTACTTTTGTTTTCCTTTCCCTAATGTTTATTAGTAGTGTTTGCAACTTTGCATATATAATAATATTACGGACAATGTCGGGATCCAAAAACAAAAGCTGGAAAATAATTTAGAAAGAAAAAGTCCAACAACAACAAATTTTTTTCTCGTTAAGTCGATTTGACTATAGAAATCAAATGATATTAATTACTACGCTATATTATGAATCATATTTGAATTCAGTTTATTTATACTTAATATTTATAATTAGCCTTTTGTTTTACATGTTCATATTATCTAAATCAAAATCTTACATCCATTCAACAATAATAGGTTAAACTCTAATATTGAGTAAATTATCATTTTTATTTTTAAAAAATTCAAATTTTGATAAAATAATTATTGGAAAAAAAAAAGACATTTCATCCTTTAAAGATATTCTCGGTTGATAAATTATATTAAAGATAAGGAGACATATTCAAAAAAAAAATTCTAAAGATCAAATTTTGACGTAATTTTTTTTAAATTTGTTTAAAAAAAAGAGGTTTTTAAACTCTCCAAATTCAAATGACAAAAATTAAAAAAAAATTGAGAAAAGGTCTAGTAATTGAACTCTTTCGATAATTTTTTCAAATGTTCTAATAGAAAATAGATAAAATACATAAATCATTTGCGACTTATAAAAAAAATAAATTTGTAAAACTAAAATCGCTTTCTAAAATCTAAAATGTCTTCTTTTTTTAATATTATTTTATCTTTTTTTTTTTTAATTCTTAGAGCCAAAATCATAGTCTACTCCTCTAATTTTTTTTCTTTCAAGTTTCAAGTTTCAACCCTAGTTCTTTTTTTTTTTGGTCTAACCTTTTCTCTCATCCTCAGTTAACGTACAATCTTTAAAAACAGGAGCAGAATGAGCTAGCTTAAGCCCAAATGTAACAAATACTAGTCTGGTAACTTTTGGGGCGCTACTCGTGGATTTAGTAGGACAAAGAAAGATTAATTATTCTCTCAATTCTTATAATTTTATTAAATTTTTAATTAGATTTTTATATTTTTTTTTTGATTGAATTTTTATACTATATTAGATATTGTAGTTAAGTTCCTACCGTGATAAAAACGATAGAATTAATAGAATATTCTGTTAAACAAATTGAATATGCCTAACACTTTATTGAACATTTTGTATAGTTTAATAGAATATTCTGCTAATTTCAATATTTTTGTCATAATAGGGACTTACTTACAAAATATGATATAGTATAAGAATTTAATTGAAAAGAAAAAAAGTATAAAAACTTAATTAAAAATTCAATGAAATTATAAGAACTCACAGAGTAATTAAATCGAAAAAGAATCATGAATGACAATAACCGTTTGTTTCAAGGATATATGAAGAACACGCATAATTAATTCACTTGTGTGCTTAATACATGTCAATGCGCATCGAATTAATCCTTGTCTTTCACAGTTGAGAGATACCGTAAGGCTGCAATAGAAATCAAATAGTGAAAAGATTCTAACCAAAATAAAAAATGCATAGCAAAAATATGCAAGAACCAATGAGGGGCCAAGCTACATCAACCTACATGCATGTGCTTTGCTTCTCTACTGAAATGATCAAGCCATGGCTTGAATTAGGTTTCTTAAAGCAAATAAAAGGTTGCGTAATTAGTGTTAAATTGTTAATTCGTTAAACAGTTAATAATAATTTTACTCCTTTAGAACCCAATTTTGTCATCTGGGTAAACAAGGGGGATAAAAGATCAGCATCATTTGCAAATCATTGACACAATTAGTTTACTCATTTGGGGCCTGATGACAACTTTTCATTAAGCCTAGTTTATAGACTCTCTCAATTTTCGAGTTCATGTATGGTTTATTGATCTATAGAGCTTGTTTGTTCATTAAGCAGAAGTGCTTACCAAAGATGACATTACAAATTTACAAATAACACCCAACTATAATTCCAAATTTCCAATCTCTAACACCTTTTCCTGCTATTGCTTGAAGCCCTCCAGTTTTTCCAGGATTGCATTGCTTCGGACAGAACTCTGGGAAATCTGTTATGCCGTGTTGCACATTGCGCAGCAATCCATTAACACACTCATGGACTATCCAACAACATAGTTTCAAATGCATCTTGTACCATCCGGTCGGTTGAATAATTTCAAAATGTATCTTGTTCGCTCCATAGCTGGTATGGGAATAGGCACTTGCTTCGTTTTAGTATGCAATTCGCCACATTCGTGATTAGATCACAATGATTATTGAAAGACAAGTCCACCAATTATGGCAGTTCAGCTAGAACCAATTTTAGCAGCAATCACCTCCTTAGTCTATCTTTTGAAGCTTTGCTTGATTCATTAACAAGTGCTGCATAAGAAGCATAATCTGTGACAAGTCCTTTCTCACAACTGAATATGTTAAAATCATCAGAGCTTCCGTGCTTGCTGTGACCGTCAAGTAAAGTGTTAAATGTAATGTCGTCAGGAACCACCCCTAAATTACGCATTGCATCCAATAGCATTTCCGCATTTTTCATCTGACCCTGTTTGCACAGTCCATTCAATAACACATTATATGTGACAACTCCTGGTATATGTTCATCACTTTGCATCTCCTTCAGCAACTTGAATCCCATCTTAACATCACCCTTCTTACAAAAGCAATCAATGATCATACCATATGTTGGATCATCCGGTTTGAAACCAGCATTTAACATCTCCCTCAACATTTTCTCAGCATCATGAGCTCTTCCATCTCTGCAAAGCCCTGATATGAGTGCGGTAAAAGCTACCTGATCAAGTTCAATCCCGCCTTCAATCATTCTCTCCTTGATCTCCAATGCAGATTCCATGTCCCCATCCTTGCAATATCCATCTATTAGCGTTGTGAACGTGATTTTGTCTGGTTTTAAACATCTCTCGCTCATCTGATCCACAAGCTTCCTAGCTTCCTTCAAATCGCGGATTCTGCAAAGGCCATTGATCAGTGCATTGTACGTGATCAAGTCCGGCCTAATTCCCTGATTGATCATTACCTGAAAATTCTTCAAGGCCAGATCAATTTTCCCGTATTTGCACTGCCCATCAATCAAAGTGGTAAAAGTAACACCGTTGGGGACCAACCCTTTCTTGCACATTTCAGCAAACAAAATCCCTGCATCATCAACTCTACTATCCTTACACAATCCATTGATCAAAGTGCTGAAAGTGAACACGTCTGGAGAAATCCCTTCCTCTTCCATAACACCCTTCAACCTAAAACCATCCTCCACACACCCCACCTTACAGTACCCGCCAATCAAAGTGTTGAAACTCACAACACTGGGACGCAAACCTCTCTTTGGAATTTCATCAAACACCTTGTTAGCACTTCCAACATCACCAATTTTACAAAACCCATGCATCAAAACATTAAAATTATAAACTTTCGCGGGATACCCACAATCCAAAACTTCCCAAAAAAGCTTCCAACAAGACCCAATCGGTTCCACCTTCACCATTCTATCAAGAAGATACCCACAAGCACGAAACGGAACCCCGAAACCATTCTCCTTAACCAACCGCAAACACGTTACAGCGTCATAAACGAACCCAGAATCAACGTAAGCAGATACCAAAACATCAAACACAAGATGGGCATTATCATTTCTGTGATTGGAGTAATGGGGTGCAGGGATAATCCTCATAGATTGGACCACAGAAGAGAATACTTGGGGTGCAGAGTTTGTACCCTTTCGTGAAACGAGGAGGTAAAGGAGGGAGTGAGCTTGAGGGAGAAGATGGTGATAGGAGAGAGAAAGTGCCATGGAAGTATAAGTGAGGAGGGTGTGGCGGAAGGGAGGGTGGTGGGAAGGCAGGAAGTGGAAGAAGGAGAGGAGAGAGAGTGGGTGGAGGGAGAAAGGGTTGAGTGCGATGAGATCAATGACGTGGCGGGGAGTGAGGGAAGGGAGGAGACGGTTGAGGGTGCGGGAGGAGGAGAGCGGCTTCGATTTGGCGGCGGCGGCGGCGATGAGTTCGGAAATTTTGATGAGTATGTCGTGATGGGGAGGATGTTGTGGTGGATGTGGAGGCGGTGGGGTGTACCATGATCGAGAGGAAGAGGAGAAGGGAAGGATGGTTGTGAAGATGTGATAGTGAGGAGCGGAGAATGGAGCAAGTTTCAGTTTCAGGCTGCTGCTGCTTCTTCCCATTCTCTTCTTCCCAACACATTTACTTCAAAATCAAATTTATACGTTACTCTCTTGGTTCTATCCTGCTCACTATGAGCTAATTCTTTTTGTTTTTGTTTTTTTATGGTATATTATATGCTTTGGAGTAATATTCAAATTGGTTTTGACAAATTTTATATAATATATTTGACAAAAAAATGTTAGAGGCTATCGCCTTTTATTAAGATTAACTAATATTTTTAATCAATATTTTTTTATAATATTAAAATTGAGTTTAGAATTTTTTATTTAAAAATTAATATTTAAAATTAAAATATTAGATAAATATTAATAAAAAAATAATAAATTTTATTGATTATATAATTTTGTGTTATTTTAATTTTAAAAAAAACTAAAAAATAAGTTTTGTTAAATAAATAAATTGGCCAATTTATTGTTTTTAATCAAAATTTTAGTATAAGTATAGAACAAATAAATTTTTAATAAATTTTACAATTTCGCTAAGTAATTAACTAGGTACTCGTCAACATAAGTAAATTTTTTAAATTTAAAAAAACACACGTCGCTGCATCTTTCCCAAAAAAAAACATCTTAAAATCTAGGAATGAAACATTTAGTAACCCACATAAAAAAATTATCCATTTACTAAGAAAGAAATATTCGAAATTCTATTAAAAAAATATCCATTTAATCGAAAAGAAATATCCAAAAAAAAATAGTTAAAAAAAAACAAAAATGCACCCGCATAAAAAAATATCTCAAAACATAAGAAAGAAACATCTAATAACCCACATAAAAAATATGGAAAGAAACATTCATTTACTCGGATAGAAACATTTGAAAAAGGAAAAGTATGAGGAGACAATAGTCTTATTGTACAATGCGTACAGTGGGGTTTAATTGTAATTAAAATTAAATTATAGGTAGTTATTTAATTTTAAATTCTTTCTAATTTGAAATTTGAATTAAATTAGGATTACCCTCAGTTATAGAATCAAAACAACAAACCCCTCTTTGAATCCGCCATTACCTCCTTTCTCTCCATCACTTTTTCTCTAACCAACCCTTATCTCTCTTCTTCGTTTTCTCAACCCAGATCACCCTAAACATCACCCCCTAGCCAACCAACCACCGTCGCCCACCCTTTCTCTCTTCTCTTTCTTTCCTCTTTCCCCATTTCTCCCTGCCGTGTTCGCTGCCCCCACGCTGCCGTTCGCGCCTACCAGCTCCGGCGAGCAACACCCCGGTGCAACCCAGCAGTGGCTAAGTTCTGTGCCGTTGTGACACCATCACTGTCCCCGTTCTTCTTTCTCTCTTTCATCAACGCAGGTTCAATCCCTTTCCTTGTACTGGATTTTTTCTATTTTATTTATTTCATTGCTTTTAATTTTGGTTTCTGCATATAGATTAGGCTTAGGACTAGTTAATATCTGTTGCTAGATTGAACGTGTTTGTTGGCTGAATTTTATGGGTTGATTGCTGCTTCCATTAAACTGAATGCTTTGTTTACATATAATGCACACCATATGTTCGATGAAATGTCTAAATGAAATCTGTATGTTTAATTCTTATGTATGGCCAGCATTTGGCTTAAATTCTATTCTCACGAGGCATTATAATTTACAATTGTGCAGTTTTATGTGATTTCTAATGATGTTTGAGCTTGAATTTTGTTATGCACTTGTTTGTGCTTTTTTTTTTTTTTTATCAAAATACCAATTTGGTTAAAAATTCAGATGTTATCAATTGTTTGGTATATTTTTAAGAAGTGCATACCATGTTTTATTGAGTGATTTGAATGAAATGGTTTATTCATGTTGGTTTTGAACATAAATGATCACATGCATCATCACTCGTTCTTTGAAGTTTTTGAGCAATTAAAATTGGTTTTTATCAAAATTATTGCTTCTTGAACAAAGGGCTGTGTTTATGTGATTATTTTATTTATACTCTTTGACATGAATAAGTGGGCTTCTTTATTATCGCCTTGATTATTTTCTTTGTGCTAATTTTGATTAATCCTTGCAAATTCAATACACAATTGCAATAACTAAGTTTTTCAGCCTCAATTCACTCTAAATTTCTTTAGTCTAAGTTGTTTGCGCGTTAATTGCATTTATTCCTTTATTAGTTACTTAGGCTCCTTAATTGTGGAAAATCTCACTTTCTTTTTGAGCATATTACACATTTTCAACCTGTTTTCCTCAACATTTTACATATTATCACTCCGCAGAAGTTCTTTAATGGAGTCCAATTTGGTTGAATCGCTGTGTCGTGTTCCATCTTCCAAGTGGCATATTTATTTTTATGTTTAATGCTTATCCAAATGCATCATAAACATTCAGGATTCAACCAAATTTATGAAGGTTTTATGTTCATAGTATGCTTTTATGTATGAGGAATTTGTATGTGTTAATTAAGCATGGCATATTAATGTGACGTTGGATGAAACTAGGTATTTTTTGGACTAACTTTTATTGGTATATGAATTTATATGGCTTAATGTAAATTGCATGTATAATCATGAGATTGTTGAATATGAAAAACAGTGAATGTTATTATCATCATTAAGATTTAATTTGATAATGAAAATTAAATAGCCAAGAGTTAGTTATCAACAGATGGGCGACTTAATATGCTTCCTGCATGTTCAGTTTGGAATATACATATGATCACACATGATAAACACTAAATGAATAAAAAAAACAACTCTAGTCACCATTGGCTTTGAAACTGATGTCTGGACTATGTGCTTGGTAGTTGTATCTACTGCATGTTCATGTATGTGATGTATAGTGACATTGTTTGTGCTGGTTAGTGAGGTTTCTTTTTTGGTCTATGTGCTTGGTAGAATGATTGACTTGATTTCTTTTTTATGGTTACATTATTTGTGCTAGTTAGTGAGGTTTCAAGCAAATGATATATACTAAGGATTTATCTTATTTTTTTTATTTTTTTGGAATTGTAGGCCATGCAATTGTCAGATGCTATTGAGGTTGGAAGTGAAGAGACGGATCTTAGTTACGAGGTTTGGACTCTAGAGGTCGGTGCTCATGTTCGCCGCAATGAGCCCCACCAATTTGATGGGTTCATGTCTTTGTTAAGCTCATTAGATAATAGTTAGTTTCTGTTGGACATGACTTTCAGTACATAATTCATGTATTAGATACTATAAACGAAAACAGTTATCTGGTCTGGAAAGAATGGGTTTATTTTAAAAAAAATTTGGATGTTCGTTTCTAAATATTAATGATGTTCACCGTTATTGTATCCATCCGGATGGTTAATTTATTAGACAAGATGGATGTTCATTCTGATTATATGATCACACTTATTGATTACACGATTATCGCTACTCACAAATGTTGGATGTTCATCTTTACATATAACTGGATGTTCAGACTGTGGTTACTATAGCGTCTATTCAGGACGCTTCATGAAATCTTGGCTCAATATTGAAATTCAAGAACTCAATGCTTAACAAATTCAAGTCATTTGACTTTGGAAAAGTAAACATTAATCTCTGGATAAAGACTGGATGTTCGTTATAGTAAGATTCTAGATGGTTAGTTGGTTACTTTCACAGAAAAAATTGATGTTCATTTTCATTGTAACATCTGTTCAGAATACTTCATGAAAACTCAACTCAAGTTCAAATTTTAAGAACTCAATGCTTAACAATTTCAAGTCGTTCCATTTTGGAAAACTAAAGATAAATCCCTGAATAAAGACATAGTTAGACGAATGTTCGTTTTAGCTAGAATATGGATGGTTCCTTTCACAAAGAAAATGGATGTTCACTTTCATAAATTTTTTAGAATGTCATGCCTGAGTGAATGAAGACCAACATATTCACAAAATTAAAAAAGGTAAAAGAGGGTCCATAGTTATGTCCTCCTAGTTTCACATAAATAAATTCCCAAGACTAGAACCAGTGTATAAGCAAAACAAGCATATCAAAAGTTTTAGTCTAGTATGAGTATGCTAATTTTTCCTGCTCTTGACCTTTTCCATATGTGGTAATCCTTCAGCCCGTCGCGTCAACGTCCTTGTGCTAGGTGCTGTGAGTATGCTAACACCTGATCATGCAATTGGTCCTCTGCAATTCAATGCAAGGTTATTTTCACTTTATAACAAGGAAAAAAAACATAACATGACAAATTAACAATTACATAATCCAACGACTAAAACCATATTCCCTACAAAAATAAGTAGAAACAATGCACAAACCCTTCCAGTGCGCACATTAAACACAGACCAACTCATACAAATGTTGCATTCAGCTTGAATTTAAGCGGACTCATAGATCAACTCATACAATTAAAAGTACAACAATTAGCAAACCTTATTAAATTCGCGCTAAACTTTAATCAATTGCTAAAACAAAGCCACCAAAAAATGAAGATAATATCAACGAAGATTCAACAATGGTCAAGCAAGTTAACGTTAAATTAGATGCACATGGTCCACACAGATACAGTAAAAAAAAAGAAAAAATTTAATTTAAACTGATATGAAATTAACCAACAAACTTTTTCGTCCTTTTCCTGCGCTAAAGTTAAATCATCATGAATTGCAATAACGTAAATGAACTACCTACTCCACAATCTCCGGAATGCTACCATCGCACCCAAAGCTTTCTCACCATGGTTAATCACTCGTATCATCAATAAAATCTATCTATAATACAACATACAACAGTGATAACCCTTTGAAAAATGAACAACGCCACATACTTACCTTAGATTGTTATGATCTTCCGCTGATGATGTTAGATGTTTTCCCTATGACGAGCACGCGGCTGGTTTCCTCGAATCGGATGTTCAGCTACTCAGCGATGGCGTTGCCCATGCGAGTACAACTGTTCGAATGCTCGTTTCAGGGGTGAGCGCTCCTCTGCCTTTAGCTCTGATCGGAGGCGGAGCGCGGACGGACTCCGGGTCAGTGACGGCGGGATGTTCAGCAGCCACTCTCCCTTCGATTCTGATCAGAGGCGGAGCACGGACGGCCTCGGCAGCAGTCCTGGCGGGGTGTTCTCGACGGCCACGGTGGGTGCGCTTCCGTTCCCTGTTCGCCTTCCGTGGTTGACATTTGCGGCACTGACGGGTCTTCCTGGTCAAGGTTCTGCAACAATTGCAAGGGTTTAGGATAGCGAGTGAAATGTCCTCAACCTACTGTATTAGGATTTTGGGAAAAAATGTAATTACTTAAAATTTTGTGGTATGGTTAACTAAACAGCTATAATAGATTAGGGTTATTAATGGGTTAATTTACTCTATTAAACGAAATTGGGCCTTCTAAACGGTTCATTGTAACCATTGTAAATATATTTCATTGTCTTCCTAGCGTTACCCTTTGAAAAAATAATTAAAGAAAAAATTTAGAAAAAACATACAAACACACTGCAAGAGGACGCAACGGTGGTTGGTGGCGCTATGTTTACGAGGGTAAGAGCATTGCGTATGGGAGGGCGTTGTGGTAGTCTTGGACACAGCAAATTGCGTATGGGAGGGCGCTGTGGCGATCGGCGACACTGTGAATCGTGAGAGAGGGTGCTGCAGCGATCGGCGGCATGGGAAGCACGAAGGAGGGTGCTGCAGTGGTCTTAGGCGTGGCGAATCACGCAGGGTAAGGGAGGGCGTTGCGGCAATCGACGGCACAGGAAGCACGAGGGAGGGTGCTGCGGTGGTCTTAGGCACAGCGAATCATGTGGGGATGATATGTCTTGTTAAAACCTCTTCCAATCAAAAACCCAATAATCTAAAAAAAAAAAGACTTGTCGATGAGATCAAGTGCACGTATTAATTCTTTGAGTTGGTTGGATTCCATAACTGCCAAGCTACCAAATGAAATGTAGACAATAGATTAAGGTTGTTGTTGGTCTAACCATTTTAAGCATATTGTGTCCTCTTGCCAAAATGAAGAACTTTTGTTGTTGTTGTCACTTTCAATTAATGGTCCAATTGGTAGGAACTTTGGTGATATGAAAAATGCTCCAGGCTCAAGATCATAGGTATTATTGCAAAGCCACCACTCTCCTAATTTCATATTATGCATCACATCTTGCACAATATTATCAAAGAAAATCTTCGAGGAGTGCTAGGGGCCAGCAATTTTTGTGTTTTGTAACTATCAATTGGTTATCAATAGTATTTTTAATGGTGTGAGATTAAATCCAATAGTATAGGATCATTCAATTTTCTTTTAATGATTAAATGCTGGTCAACCTTTTAAAAAGTTGCTTGCCCCCTAGACTTTTCCAAAATCTTCCTAGGCTAATCCATGGTAAATTCGTTGTGTTCATCATAGGATAGTTGGGGGAAGTTGAATTTCTTGTTTCTTGGTGGAGATTCCTTCAATGGAAGAAGATTAAAAAAAAAAGTCTAAAAAGCTCTCATCACACATTTAATTTATGGTAATATAGACACAATAATTTAAAAATAGTTTATTTATCTCACCATCTATAATTATATACTTATTACATTTAATATTACTCAATTATTTCAGCAGAAACTAAAAAATACAAAATAAGATAACTAAATATAGGCTATTTCAAACTGATTTTTTATTATCTTTAAAATTTTTTTGTTTGATTTAATAGTAAATAAAAATAAACTTAGGATATGCAAAATGATAAGTAGAAGTTAAATAAACACAAGCTATTTAGTAAAGAAAATTATTGTGACAAAAATAAGTAAATATACTATTCTTACCATCTGAATTAATAATTCCATCATGCATGAATCCTGGGATACAATAAATGGAGGCTGAAATAGTTGTTTGTTGAAATACACAATATGTCACAACTCCGATATTGTGAGTAGAATTTTATTAAACACGTATCCATCATCAATGTCATAAATTACAACATATTATTTTATCACATATTGTGGTATTAGTTTAGTATGTATATCAAAAAATGTATTTCACATATTAATCAACTTTGAGCCAAAATATCTTATTAGTAAATTCTCTATTCAGTAGCGTTAATAAAAATCTATACGTAACCTTTTCAACTTTCTTAAAATTTATTGCCATCTTGTTGTTCAATATGAAATTTTATCTAGAGAATCAACATGACAAACATACAACATCACAGCTGAATTACACTCAAATATCACATATTTTTTTTATCATTTCTTATTATCTCATTGGAATAAATTATTACAAAAAAAAACTTATTATTATTCATGTGTAAGTAAAAAAGAAGTATAAAGGCTAAGAATAGAGAGATGGATATAGTGTGACTAATGATTGAGTGATGAGCGGATAATTTGTACGCTTTTTGGCATTGTTTTTAGTATAATCTAGTTAGTTTTTATTATATTTTTATTAGTTTTTAATTAAAATTCACTTTTCTGGACTTTACTATGAGTTTGTGTGTTTTTCTGTGATTTCAGGTATTTTCTGGCTGAAATTGAGGGATCTGAGCAAAAATCTGATCCAGAGACTCAAAAGGACTGCAGATGCTGTTGGATTCTGACCTCCCTGCACTCGAAGTCGATTTTCTGGAGCTACAGAAGCCCAATTGGCGCGCTCTCAACGGCGTTGGAAAGTAGACATCCTGGGCTTTCCAGCAATATATGATAGTCCATACTTTGCCCAAGATTTGATGGCCCAAACCGGCGTTCAAAGTCACCTCAAGAAATTCCAGCGTTAAACGCCGGAACTGGCACCTAAATGGGAGTTAAACGCCCAAACTGGCATAAAAGCTGGCGTTTAACTCCAAGAGGAGTCTCTACACGAAAATGCTTCATTTTCTCAGCCCAAGCACACACCAAGTGGGCCCGGAAGTGGATTTTTATGTCATTTACTCATCTTTGTACACCTTAGGCTACTAGTTTTCTATAAGTAGGACCTTTTACTATTGTATTTATCATCTTCTAATCTTTGGAACCTTTTTCTTTAGATCTTTTGATCATTGGGAGGCTGGCCATTCGGCCATGCCTAGACCTTGTTCTTATGTATTTTCAACGGTGGAGTTTCTACACACCATAGATTAAGGTGTGGAGCTCTGCTGTACCTCGAGTATTAATGCAATTACTATTGTTCTTCTATTCAATTCCGCTTGTTCTTTGTCCAAGATATCACTTGTTCTTCAACTTGATGAAGGTGATGATCCGTGACACTCATCATCATTCTCACCTATGAACAAGGTGACTGACAACCATTCTTGTTCTACAAGCATTCGAGGCCCTAGTGTTTATCTCTTGGATTTCTGATTGCATGATGCATGGTTGATCGCCTGACAACCGAGTGCTCGCCTGACAAACGAGCCAGCCATTCCGTGAGATCAGAGTCTTCGTGGTATAGGCAAGAACTGATGGCGGCATTCAAGAGAATCCGGAAGGTCTAACCTTGTTTGTGGTATTCTGAGTAGGATTCAATGATTGAATGACTGTGACGTGCTTCAAACTCCTGAGGGCGGGGCGTTAGTGACAGACGCAAAAGAATCACTGGATTCTATTCCGGCCTGATTGAGAACCGACAGATGGATAGCCTATGCTGTGACAGAGTATCAGGAACGTATTTCCAATGAGAGGATGGGAGGTAGCCATTGACAACGGTGAAACCCTACACGAGCTTGCCATGGAAAGGAGTAAGAAGGATTGGATGAAGACAGTAGGAAAGCAGAGAGACGGAAGGGAAGGCATCTTCATTCGCTTATCTGAAGCTCTCACCAATGATATACATAAGTATCTCTATCTTTATCTTTATGCTTTATTCATCATCTATACCCATTTGAGTCTGCCTGACTGAGATTTACAAGATGACCATAGCTTGCTTCATACCACCAATCTCCGTGGGATCGACCCTTACTCGCGTAAGGTTTATTACTTGGACGACCCAGTGCACTTGCTGGTTAGTTGTGCGAAGTTGTGTTTATGCCATGGTATTGAGCACCAAGTCTTTGGAGCCATTACTAGGGATTGTTTATGTTTTGAGAAGTATTGATCACAATTTCGTGCACCATTGAGCCAGAAAGTTCCTTATATAAAGTGGCATGGCAAACAATCCCCACAACAAGGTATTTGCATATTTCAGAGTCGTCAAAGAATGAAAATATACACTGACAGAAAAATCATTTTCTAAATCGGACCCTCTTCTTGATTTTCACACCCTGTGGCAGAAGAATAGCAGTTTTTGGCACAAAATCGCCTTCCTTTCTTGCAGGGGCAGACCTTCGTGCATGTAAACCTACTATTACAGTTGTAGCCTTCTACCCTGCCTCTACCACCTCTTCCACTTCCTTCTACGCCCCCTCCGCTACCTTTTGCTCTGCTGCCTCTGCTAACTACTGAGGAGTTTGTAAGAGAGATCCATTAACATGACACCTTAAGATTTTGAGTTGGATGTAGTGTCTTCTCATCTTATGTTCTCTCACTTGGTTTCTTCTCGAAGTCTCTCTAGTGATCGAGAACTCTCCACGGTGGCCCAACAAGTGGTATTAGAACCAATGGTTAATCGATTTGTGGTGGCTCACACTTGAGGAGGAGATTGTTAAGTAGCAAGTTTCTCTCCGAAGTCTCCCCAGTGGTTGAAAACTTTCTACGGTGGACCAACAAGTGATATCAGAACCTGTTGGACAAATTAATCAGTAACTAGAGCGGTTGGATGACAGGTCCAATTTTTAGAACCTTGAGAGAAGTAACCCTCTTTAATGTTCTTACTTTTTCTAGGCAGTAGTCACCTCTAAAATCTGTCTCTGCAAGGAGGTGATAGTGCTAGCCACTTTTGTAACAAATAACTAGACACAATCCTCAAAAAATATGGAGTTAAACACAAAGTGACTACTCTGTATCATCCTCAAATAAGTGTTCAAGTGAAGATTTTCAATAGAGAACTCAAGAGAATATTAGAGAAGACAGTGGAAGTCTCAAGGAAGGGCTGGAGAAGGAAGATTGATGATGCTTCCTTGGCTTACCGAACAGCATTCAAGACCCCTATTGGAATGTCACCATACCAACTTGTTTATGAAAAGGCTTGTCACTTGCCCGTGGAGTTGGAATGTAGAGCATATTGGGCAACAAAGTTTCTAAACTTTGATGCTAAGGTTTTGGGAGAAAAGAGGCTACTTTAACTTAATGAACTAGATGAATTTCAGGTTGAAGCTTATGAAAATGCCAAGATATACGACGATAAGACTAAGATGTGGCATGACAAGAAGATCTCTTCAAGAACATTTAAACCTAGACAATTGGTATTGCTTTTCAATTCAAGATTGAAACTCTTTGTACCTGGCAGGATTAATGCAAATAACATTCTCGTGGCTCAGGAAGTGATTCATACTATGAGAAACAAAACCCAAGAAAAGGGACTCATGGCTATTAAAATTGATCTGGAGAAATTTTATAAGAATTGGTGAAGTAACTAGTTCTTGATGGATATTGAGAATTTTGGAATGAAGGGTATGAGATATTGGTTGGATACGAGGGAACCTTTAATGGCAGTTAAGCCCAATTTTAGGGAAGGTTATGTTAAAATTTTTCTAAGATTACAAGAGAGAGTAATTAGCATAGACCTTAATAAGGTTTAAAAATTCTATCTCTAAAGGTTTGTGATTTCCTTTAGGATTGTAATTTTGATTGAGATTCTTATTATAATGTAATTATTGAGATTAAGAATTTTGGTGAGAATTAATAAATAAATATTTTTATTGATATTGAAGATTGAAATGCAAAGTCATGATCAATTAGATGTGGTCGATTAATGTGAATAATAATTGTGATTAAATGAATGAATTGTTATATATGTACATAGACTATGCTTGAGAAAAGAGTAGTCGAGAAATGGTGAATTTTTCTTGGGTCGGTTGAGGTATTATGACCCTTAAGGTTTAAGATTTTTGTTATTTAGATTATTTTAAAAAAATGAAACTTTGGTTAACTTTAGAAATGTATTAAGGACTTAAAGTGAAATTTGAATATTAGAATGAATATAAGCATTATTTGAGCCAGTTTAAGAAAGCTTAAAAGTGGATGATATGTTTTATTATCTCACAACAGAGTATGATGTCTGATTGAATTTTTTGAAGGGTATACGAACCTAATTGTGAATTCAAGAATAAATGAGGAAAGAATGTGATTCCATGCATAATGTGGACCTAATATATTATTATTAAAAGTAAAAGTCAAAGTATAATTTTAAAAAGATAAGGTCTAATATATGATTAAAGAAAGTATGTTATTTAAATTGTGATAATGATTGTTTAATTAACAAGGACATGGGTTTTGTCTCGATTGTATAATTGTGAGCTGTTAAGCCTTTTCTATAAGCCTGTAGCCCCCAGTTACCTCTGTATGGAGTCTAAGAACCGTTCTAAGGGTTTGAAATGTATCAGGAATGGATTTAATAAGTCTAATTGAAATAATTCCCTAATAAAACCTAATGAAATAATAGTGTTGTGGTGATGGTGATTTTGTCCTACCCACGGTGAGGATGGTAGCTTTGTCCCGCTTACAGATTGACAATAATGTTAAATGTCCTAGTGATATAGGGGTTATGATGAATTATAACTTATGAAATTGGTTAAGATGGTGATTATGATTGAATATGATTATAATTGTGATATAACAATTGAATTGGCAAGGACGGACATTTTGTCCTACTTGCGTGATTGTGATTGAGATGTAATTGTTGATTGACAAGGACGTGGGTTTTGTCTCACTTCTATGATTGAGATGTGATTATTCATTTGGGTTTTTTTCACGGCAAATCTCAGGAGATTTTACTCCTAACGACTAGACGATCTTCCGATCATGCTTCGTCTATCGATCACAGTTTGGTTACTTTTTGTCCTCCTACTTTGTGGTCTTTTTTATTTATTTTGTTTAATCTTGCAAACCTACTTGTACTGTCGTGATATTTTCAAAATGACCATTTTACTCCTAAGTGCTCTAATTTTTCTATTTAACATTATTTAGCATTAAAATTTTATCGAATTGATCCTAATATTTTTCTATGACCCAATTATCCTTAATATTTTTATTAAATACCAATTGTACTCCTAAGGGCCTAAAATACCTCTGTGATCCACTACAAAGATTTACGTCGTCAAAAGGAGTTACCCATTGATAATATTGCTAATGGCTAGCTCTTCTTTCTTCATCTTTTTCTTCTTCCACCTAATAATTTAAAAACTCTTCTCTTCTGTTTGTGCAGCATTGGAGCTTCTTCATTTCAGACCGAGCAAAGTTTATCAACTACAAAGATTGATCCACTACAAAGATTTATGCCATCAAAAAGAGTTACCCATTGATAGTAACTGCGACCCACTGACAGCCTGCACAATGCACACATCATCATCTCATTAGTTTATTGTTCATCAACATGCACCAAATAAAAAGAAACAAATAGATAAAAAATACCATAAACGTAGAAGATCAAGTATTTTTAGCATTTTTTGGGTTGTACTTCTTTATGATTATCACAGGTTGTATGAACGCAAGAACAACGAGTGGCATAACAAACAATCCCTACAGCAAAGCATTCGCATATTTTAGAGTTGTCAAAGAATGAAAAAATACACTAACAGAAAAATCGTTTTTTGAACCAGCCACCTTCCTAATTTTCACACCTTGTGGCAGAGCAATGGTAGTTTTCAGCACAGAGTCTCCCTCCCCTCTTATAGGGACATACCTTCATGCATGTAGACTTACTACACTTACAGCCTCCTGTGCTGCCTCTACCGTCTCTTCCACTACCTCTTTCATCCCCTCCGCTACCTCTTGCTCCGCTGCCTTTGCTAGCTACTGAGGAGTTTAAAAGATGAGGGATATATTAACTTGACACCTTAAGGTTTTGATTTGGATGTGGTGTCTTCTCATCTTATATATGTTCTCCCCAAAGTCTTTCCAGTGTTCGAGAGCTCCCCACGGTAGCCCAACAAGTGGTATCCAAGCCGATGGTTAATCGATATGGTGGTTTAAAGAGTATTCAAAGTGGAACATCAAAAGTCTTCACGGTAAAGGTGATCTGGACGACGTGTCCCATAGTGTGGTGCAGTGGTGTGAGGGACGAATACTCATATGTCGTGGAGAAAGGGAGATTGTTAAGTAGTAAGTATGAGGAGTATAAAAATTAGTCCCACATTGAAAAAACAAGGAAGAGTGAGGAGTTTATAAAATGAGAGACCCATTAACATGACACCTTAAGGTTTTGAGTTGGATGTAGTGTCTTCTCATCTTATGTTCTCTTATTTGATTTCTCCTCGAAGCTTCTCTGTTAAGTATAAAGTTATTTCAGTAGGTGAAGAACATTTTCTCCTTCAGCACCATAGAATTGTCCTCATTTGAAAGCATGGTGAGGTGAGAATTTTTCCTTTTCATGTTATCCAATACAATAAGTCACCGCCCTTAAAGCTTTGTGTATGACATGACACATCAAAATCAAACACTAAAATTAATTATTAATGCCTAAGTTAATTGCCGCTAAGATATGATTGAATGGAAATTGTGATTGTTATGATTAATTGATCTTGATTTATGAGTTGTAATTGTTGTTGAGTAATATAAATGCATATGTGTGAATTAAATTTGAGTACGAGGGTGTGGTTTTGCTTGTTATAATGAAAATTGATGTGGATATTGGGTTAGAGGTCGTGATGAGGTGAGAAATTTTTCACGTGGTAAGTTTTTTTTAAATTTGTTTAAATTTTAATATAATTTTTTATCTTATATTATTTTTTTAGAGATTAACTAAGATTGAATTTTAGATCTTTCGATTATAGAAGTTCTAATACCATATTATAATATTATTTTTTTTAAGTTTAAACTAATAAAAAAATGCATATAAATAATTATATCTCTAATGACAAATCACAAACACGTACTCACACTACAACAATTCCAGTAGATAGCGGCAAAAATTTTGCAGCGGTTTACAAAACCGCCGCCAAATGACATATTGCGGCGGTTAGGGGCGAAGCTGCAATCAAGATTGTATTTAGCGACGGTTTTTCTTAAACCGCCGCCAAATGAGCGGTTGGACTGCAATCAGGCCGACATTTAGCGGTGGTTTTCTTCGAACCGCCGCTATATTTCAATCAGGTTTGTATTTCGCGGCGTCTTTTTGAAAACCGCCATTATATGTCTGCCGGGTGATTTATTGTTTTAAATTTTGCGACGGTTTTGTTTAAATCGCCGCAAAATGGGTATTACCACATATTGCAATGTTTTCCTTAGTAATAAACCATCTAGGTATAATCTAGTTAAGTAAAGACTACTATGTTAAGCTACATATGTTTAAAGTATTGTTACTTATTTTAAAAGAAATTATATATTCAAATCAATAAATTATATATTATTGTTAGCCACTTTCTAATTTGGAATAAAAGATCCCCTACAGTTTCAATTTGGATTTTTCGATTATTAGTTGATTACCAGACTTCATACATTTGTTTATCATATACCACTTTTAAATATACTTTAACATATGATAAATAATATAACACTTATTTGATTCATCTCTATCATTATATATAATGTGTATTTCAAATAAGTTACTTGATAAAGATTTAATTCTACTATAAAAATAACAAAATATAAAGGCCTTAATTTAATAGAAATATAGTAAAATTCTTGCCCACGAAATAAAAAATATAGCCGCTATTAGAAAAAATAATTACAGAAGACAAGAAACACCAAACGTGTTGTCTTTCGTGTATTTCATTTCAACTTTAGACCGTTTTATCATCGTCTCCATATCTATTTTGGTTGAAAATGATTACTGAATAAATATTGAGCGAAGAAAATATTTACAAGATTTTTATAATTTGCAAAAATTATTCTACCATATAATAATTAATAACATAATTTTATAATAAATAATACTATTAATATTACAATATTCTTATAATATAATAATGTTAAAGGTTATAAATTAATATAAGGATATTTTAATTTTAATATTGTATAGTTAATTATTATAATAAATTATAATTATTGTAATATTTATAATTTTAATACTAACGACATTAATAGTTATAATATTTATAATAAACATTATAAAATAAATTAAGATTATTATAATATTATGTTTACTAATAAGGATATTAGTTATAAATATTTATAAGGATATTAATATCCCTATAAATATTTATAACTATTATAAATTATAGCTATTATAAGTAATTATTATAATAATTTGATTAATAATTAGAATAATTTATTCAATATATAATTATTATATTTATAGATTTTATGATTTTCATATATTTATAAGTATTATAAATATATTAATAGCTATTTATAGCATAATAAATATCATTAATTTATAATTATTAATTATTTATAGGTATAACATAATAGAGATTACTAATTACATAGATTACTTATAAGGATATATTATTAATTTTATGAAATCTTAAAATTAATTTTTATCATTGATTTTAGTTCGCCCGGTTTGGAAAAATTTCTTAAAACGGCGCTCTTTTGATTTTTATTTAAAAAAACAAAAAACTCCTAAACCTAATGGACTACCCGCAAGCCCCCCAACTCCTCCCAAGCCCCAACTCATCTCTCTTATTATCTGAAAATTGAAATAACAAAGAAACAAACTTTAGCAGTCACCGTCCTCTCTTATCCCCGTACCGCAACCACCGCCCACCGCAACCACTGCCACCTCCATAGTCCTGCAGCACCGCCTCGTTTAATCATCTCCCAGCGCTCTCTTTGTATTTGTCGGCGTCGTCTGGTCATTGGAGGCAGGGTTAAAGATTCGTCGCCGTCGCCATTGTGGAGCTATCTCTTCTCGTCGCCGTTGTCGAGTTTTCTCTTCTCCTCATCGTCACCGCTGAGCTCTCTCCTCTCCTCGCCCTCACCGCCGAGCTATCTCTTCTCCTCGCCGTCATCACCGAGGTTTCACTTCTTCTCACCGTCGCCGTCGAGGTCTCACTTCTACTCGTTGTTGCGGTGGAGCTCTCTCTTTGTCGCCGTCAAGTTTGCTCTCTGTCTCTCTGTCCTTTCCTCTAGTTAGCTTTAACACTGTTTCTTGAGTTTGGTTTTTCTTGTTTTGTTGATCTGTTTTTAACAATTCTGAATTACTGATTGAGTTGCTGGGGGTGCTAGGAGTGGTTCACTGATATTGAGTTGCTGGGGGTGGTTCACTGTTATTGAGTTGCCGAGATTTTGTTAATATCTGACTATTCTGAGTTGCTGAGATTGCCCTAATAATATTGTTGAGTGTTTTTCTTATGTCTCTCTATCCCTTCCTCTGGTCATCTAGTCAGCATTAAGCACTTTTTGTTGATTTTGATTTTGATTTCTTGCTTGTTTTGTTATGTTGATTTGTTGTTAATAATACTATTTGAGCTGCTGGGTTAAGGTACTGATTCTGAATTGTATCAGATTTTGTGAATTTGGTTAAATTTTATATGCTATTGCGAACATGTTTTTTAGTTGTATATTTATTTTGGTTAAAAATTTAATTTTTCAAAGGTCATTTATTTTTATTTAGACTGAAATTAAAAAAAGTATAAAAAGAGGGTTCAAATAGTACATACATGAGACACAGACAAACAATATGACTTACCTGGTTGAAGATCTATATAACTAGCTATTGGTGTGATAATTAAGGAGTTCAACAAACTGAAAAATAAAAAAAAACCGAGTTTCATTGTGAGAAATCAAAATAATTTAATGTGAAACAGTTCAAAGTAGCAAATAAAAAAATATTTAGAAGAAACCCAAAAAGAGGAGAATCAGATAGGTGAGTGGTGCTTCAGAAATAATCTGTGCTGAGCTTGTGTAAACTGATTTATTGCTTATCACAAAAAGTTTATTTAATTAAAGAACCACGTTTATATACCTTTGTGAATCATAGATTTTTATAACTGATTATTTCAACAAACATTAGAAATTAATAACAATATTCTCTACTTTTTTGTTAACCTAATAGTTTAAGTCCATTTAAATTATGGAGGTAGTTCAGTTTAAATTTTTAAAGAAGCAATAGTTAACTTGCTTAAGTTAATCCCGTAACTTTGTAATAAATTTAGGGCGAGAATAAAAGAACAAGGGTACACTGCATATTACACATTTAATGTGATTTGGAAATACTAAAACAAAATATTTGAAATGATTAACGTTAAATCCATTGATCAAATATTGTTATGATCTCATCCTATTTCTAAGCATTTTTTGTTTTCTCCATACAGCCCAACATTTCTATAACTCTCAAACTCTCACATAAGTTGCACGTCATTCTCATCAGGTGAGAGACTTCTCCATCTCAAACCAATTGCGTGAAGTCAGTTCACTTTCTCTTCGAGAGCTTTTTTTTGTTGCTGGTTAAATATAAGAGTGTCTTTCTAAAGTTAAGGTACCTTTTTATTCTTCTTTTGTTTACTTTATTTTAATTTTCTTTTACATATCATTCAGCAATAAGTACTGTATAGTATCCAAAGTACTCTAAAATAGCTCCATCAACCTCTCCTGTTACATTTTTGAATTATTAAACTTTTTTTTAAGATAAACAATTCATTTTTTTTTAAAATCCATAACTTGTAATATTCTCGTTCACTGCCTTTTGAGTATATTATTACTTGTAATATACTCATTTTTTTAATTCTTTGTGTTTTTATCTCTTCCAAGTTCCAACTTGCTTTTTCTCTTTATTTGTTTCATGTTCACACTTAATTATAATTAGATATAGATAAAATGTAAATTTAGCTACATCTAATCTACAGATTTCGTAAAATCAACTAACAAAATAGTGAATGAGTAATTATTAAAGAAAAATTTCTAAAAAAATACACGTTGACTGATTATTGATTGAGAAAAAAAATTACTTTCTATTTTTATTGTGTATAAAAAGGAGTGGGTTTATTCTGGACTCTTCTATATATATATATATATATATATATATATATATATATATATGGTTTACTATGGAATGAAAAGAGCATGTTGACAAAGATAGATATGACTATATGTTAGTGATTTTTATTGGATCAATCCCCAAAATGTTCAATGAAAGATCACAGACGAGTTTATTTAGTTTTTAAAAAATTAAATGTCTTAGTTGATTTTTGAAAAATATAATCGTGAGTTAAATTAGTCATTTTATTAATTTTTTATCAAAAAAATCAGTTAACTACTAACTGTTATTATGTGACTATGTGAGATAAAATTTGTTAGGTATTATATTTTCAACATGTTACATAATAACATATAGTTTACAAAGGAAAAATGAAATGCACAGCTTCACCACCAAAACTTTCCACAATCACCAAAAAGTAAATTAAGTAAAGTTTAAAATAAAAGCTAGATTTATTTTTATTCATTAATTACATAACAGTTTCACTTTTTATATCCTTTAATTTTGAGTTAAATTTATCCGTTAGATGATATTTAAAAAATAAATTAGACATTATGCAATTAAATATGAAAACATATCAAGAGTAAAATTAAATGTAGTAAGGCAGCTAGTTCAAGGGGATGGGACAATCATATATTCATAGTCATCAAATAAATCCTTTCATTAAAAACGTGTGTTAAGTAGATTTCTTATGTAGTTGTCCTTCTCTTCTTTCATTATTTTAGACTAATCTATGTTCTGATTGCGTATTTTCGTTTCTCTGCTTCTAGAAGTATGATAACTGATAAGTGTAACTCCCATTATTTTTTTTATTTTGGTTCGGAAATTCTATTGAATCTCGTGCTACAACTTTAGATTAAAAAGAGAAGCATTGCAAATTTCTTGTACGTCACATGTGCTTGGGTTTATTGTCTAAACAAAAGTATTTATATATCTTCTTTCTTTAAAATAAATGAAGGATTGAAACATCATTTTGGATCCCAAAAGAAAAAAAACAAGAGGCCTGGTTCGGGAACCCAACAGAGTTTCACTTATTCTCCCTCACCCGCCACTGTTCTTCCCTTTCTACTGCCAGCCGTCGTGTGTTTTTCTTCCCTACGCCGTCCCTTCACAGGTTTGTATTCTTCCATTTTTTGTTCCCGTCTTTGTTATTTTATACTTTTCATTGTTCTTTTTACCATTTTTCTGCTTTTATTTGCTTTTGTTCCATTGCTTCTATATTTTTTCTTTCTTTGGTTGCTTCTGTTAATTTTAGTCACTTCACTATGAACTATTGCTTTCATCGTCCATTCCTTCTAATGCTTCAATAAGTTTTCTTCTGTTGCTTATTTAGTTCTGTTATTTCATTGGTTGCCACTGCTGCTATGTCATGGGTTATGAGTTATGAAACACTTGATATGGTATGTTAATTCTTGTTGAAGTTATGTTATCAGCTAATTATTTTGGTATGGTTGCTGCTGATACTGTCAAAATGATGTTATTACTGTGAGTTTGACATTGGTTGATAGTTTTGGATTTTTTGTGCATTCTTAATATATTTTCTTCTCCTTTTTTTTATCGCCAAATAGAAGCAAATTAAGTAGGGAGTAGGGAAGAGTTTCAGTGCAGGATTCATTAGGGAACCCACCTCAATATAACAACTCATCTTTCTATTTATTATAATATTATAATTATAATATACTACTATTATTTGTTTATATATTCCAATGATAAATATCTAATGTAGTATAACCGTTGCAGTTTGTCAACCTTGATTCTTGGCTTTTGATAATAAATAATCTCTCACTTATTGAAGTGTTTTTACTTACCAGGTCAAGAATTAATTTGATATACATGTGCTTTTATGACATATTCAAATTTATTTGTAAACAGTCATTAATCGTATTAAATAATAAGACTTCAACTAAAGTTA
The DNA here is from genome assembly GCF_014773155.1 of Arachis stenosperma. Classification (NCBI taxonomy): domain Eukaryota; kingdom Viridiplantae; phylum Streptophyta; class Magnoliopsida; order Fabales; family Fabaceae; genus Arachis; species Arachis stenosperma. Next base: position 18,272,341 of record NC_080383.1, on the reverse strand, counting down.
AAACTAATTAATGTTTTTATGTTAACTAATTTAATTAGACTTAATTGATTAAAAAGTTAGATTATTTTTTAAAAAAAGTAATTCTAGTATTCTATCCACCTATAACGTATCATGTAATGTGCCTTATAGTGTTCCATATAGATTTCATAATTTTTTAGTACCTAATTGCGAATATTGAGAGGCAGGATGGATCCTCTAAACACCTTTCACAAAATGACTCACTAGCACAAGTTCTCGGAAAGGAGCACCCAGGACGAGTTCGAACCCTAGGTGCTGGACCATGTCCCACCCAAGTCTTTGGTAACGCTGCTGGACAACCGTCGGGTTCTGCAGAGTCCAATACAAAGGACAAGAGGAGGATTGCAGAATTGACGGCTAAGCTAGAAGAAGAACAGGCGAAGAGACAGTCAATACAAAAGGTCTTGGGATATCTAGTCCAACAGCAAGGAGACAATTTGCCATCTGAGATTGTTGCAGAGCTGGCTTTTTTGAGCGGTACACCGGACTCGTCATGCGCAGGGCCATCTTCATCTGGCAATCACGACCCGCAACAAAAATTTTGAATTTCAATTAATGTTCTTAGATACTTTTACATTTAAGTTGGTTTAGTACTTTATGCTTATTTTATTCAACTTAAGCATTCTTACTTTATTTTGGATGATGTTATGACAATTTTGTTATATATGTTATGTTCTCATATGTTTAATTTGGTTTGTTATGTTAATTGACCTGTTTTACTTGGTTCCAATTTTTTAAAATTAATTGGAAAGTAAAAAAAATTAAAGTTTAATAAACATACTTTGTTAAAATAGGCAAAATAATAGAAAATCTAAAATTTTAATGGAATATTTGAATTTAGCGGCAGTTTTGAAACCGCCGCAAAACAATAATATGTTGTCTCCCTCATCGACATTTAGCGGCGGTTGCGGCGGTTACAAACCGCCGCAAATTGGGAAATAGCAATTTTCCTCCACATGCTGCGGCATTTATCCGCCGCAAAAACTAAATTGCATTTTGCGGCGGTTATTCCAGCGGTTGAATAAAATTGCCGCTATCCATTTTACCGCGCCCTATTTTCCGGCGTTTCATTATACTGCCGTGAAATGTTTTGCAGCGGTTCAAAACCGCCGCTAAACGGTTCTAGGAATCGCCGCTAAATGCCGCTTTTGTTGTAGTGTCACGAGCATAGTTGTCTCTATTAAATTGGAAACTCTTCTTTTTTGGATATTTTTTTCTTTTTTTTTATTTTTGTTTTTGTTCTGTTATTTTAAGGAGAGAAAAGGAAAGTGAAAGGAAAGGAAAATATTTATGATGAGGATAAAATCTAATTTAATTTAGAAAAAAAATATTTTATTAAGAAAATCTAAATTTATTAACCAAATAATCGCTAATACTATAAAATTGATTATTATCTCATTAGAATTTTATGTCTCTTGATGAATCCCATTACAGTAATGTTTTCAAGACTAAACCACCTTACGATACTCATCACCATGGTGCTCATGGTCCACAGAGTATTGAAAAGTATAATAATTCTGCGTTCAACCACATTCATTTAATTGTTGCGACTCTTCTCTCTATTCCCCTAGTCTCCTAGAATATCTTCAAATTATGATATATACATAAATTTCGTTTAAATCTTGATTATCTAACATTTTTGTTGTTGTTTTTCTATAATAAATCTTATTTTTTCACTAATTGATTTTAGTTTACACACTTAGTTAGTTCTCTAGTCGAACCAAACACAAAAAATAATTTTTACTATCCTAATTTTTTGAATTTTAAAATTAAAAATATAAAAAATTAATTTAAATTGAGTTATATTATAGTTGATTTTTTAAAATTTTTAACTAAAAAGCAAAATAGGTAGATCAGATTTCACTATTTCAGTCTGTTCATATATTTCTAGAACTAGAATATAACAATTATATCCATTTTTGTAATTCTTATATATTCCCGTAAAATCATTTTCATATCCCATCTATTTTAGGAAAAATACATATAACGACTTGTCCTCCTTTCAACCAATAAAAACAAAATGGTTTTATAATTTGAACGAAACAAGCACTATCTATCCGGCAGCTATAGTGATGAATTGATGGGTATATCCTTTATATCACTAATCATACCATAGTCCCATCATCAACAAAATTATTCCACAATCATGGTAACTAACTACAATGTAGATCATGATAAAATCAAAACCACTAACTCCAGAAGTAAAAAAAAATTAATGATATCATAATTCAATTTAAAATTGTTAGAAAAAATGTAGAGGACCGGTACTTTTATAAAAAACTGACCAGCATTTAACCAACTAAAGAAAAATAAATAATCGTACACTATTAAATATAATCTCACATTATTAAAAATATTAATAATGACTAATTAATAGATATAAATTACAAAACCTGCTAGCCCTTAACATTTCTCAAACTGTTATTTGACCATGTGATTTGACCAAGTTAACGTACACGGTTTGGCTGTTGACGGCGACGACCACCTATCATGACAGAAGTTGCTGGATCAACCACATCTTCTCCTCTTCCACAGACAGCACCATGGATTAGCCAAGTTCTTTTTGTTTTTTCCTTCTTATTCTTCTTCTTATTCATCCTCATCATTAAACTAGTTGATGATGAAGTGTTGTTCTTATTTGACTCTATAATAATATGACTATCAATTTGCCTTGAAATGCTTTGCACTTCATATGCATCAAGGAGTAGTGAGTTCTTCTTCTTTCTATGACCCTTATGACTGTTTTCTTCTTCTTCTTCTTCTTCATGATGATTATCGTTGAGTTCCATTCTTTTCATTGCTTCTAGCTTGTACCTTGAAGGAGGCCTAGTCGATGTTCTTTGATGAGTAGTTCTTGTTGTTGTGGTGACATCAAACTCATTCATCAAACCCTTATTATTATTATTCCCTTCTGATCCTGAACCACGTTGGTACCATGCCCATGCAGCCGCCTTCACAAGATCCAAATCATCATCTTTCTTATTATTATTATTACCCTTCTTCTTGTTGTTCTTCTTTCTTCTCTCCAAGAAAGAGTTCAAGAACAAGATCTTTGAAGAAGCCATGATAATAATAATAAGAGATAGATAGAGCTTCTTCTTAATTAGCTTCTCCTTTGTTTGAGGTGAGTAATGTGTGGGGCAACTAAGTTCCACGCAATGCAATAAAGTATGTTTCTTTCTTTCGTTCATTAAGTGTTGTGTGAGTAGTTGAAATATTCATGTGTGTCAAGGAAGCAATGTGTGACTTTTTTTTTTGTGTGTGTGGTTGGTTGGCTGTGTTCTTACAATTTAATTTGTGACATGGGTCTTGGGTCCACGTGGACCTATTAACTTGTTGGCTAATATATGATACATGTATTTTTGTGACTTGTCTACACCATAAGATGATTATTCCCATCATGTAGAGCCAGTCATTTTCATATGAGTGTGTAGCAACTTTGTGATAGTCTCTTTTTTTTTTTTTTTCATTTTGATGAAGGACATGGAAGGGTCATGTATGAACCTAGCTATCTATGCAATAAACCAGTTTTGTGTGAAGAGTATATTATTTCTATTTTTAAAAGACATGTGTTATTTGTGTATGTTTATTCAATTTTATAAATTAAATGAACACAAATTAATTTAATATTAGTATTTTTATCCGTAATAACATTAGGAGAATATAAATCTTTTAAAATTACGTCAGTTTTATTCCCACATTATAGATTATGGCACAAACATTTATAAAATTAAATTACTTTTACAAAAATATTATAGGAAACAAAAGTGTCTGTGGACTAAGACTAGGATCTCCGTAAATTAAAAAAGTTAAAAAAATAAGATTTTTAGTTATTATTTTTATGTGAAAGAATTTAATTTTTTTACTAATAATTAATTTTAACATTCTTTATCTAAATTCAGAAAAAATTTAACGTGTATACTCTTACATTTGATTAGGTGTTAAATCTGTTGTCCAAATAAAAATAATTAATTTTTATACTTTCTATATAAAAATAATTTTTTTCTCTCTATGTATATAAAAATATAATTAGATATTAGTATAAAAAAATATATATTGACATTATAAGATTAACTCAAAATTAATTTTTTTAAAATAACTTAATCTTGATTCTAAATTTTAATCACCATATTAGTATTGTTACGGTGGGTAACCAAATATTAATGGGTTGGACTTGTGAGGTTAGCCAAACGTCAGGAGGAGGTGGTCTCCGACTTGGTTTATGCATGGGAGTCGTCGTCCAACTTGTGTGTATGATAGAATGGGGGGTGGTACCTGCAAAGACACTCCGATGCCTAAGTCAGCAAAGGGTTTTACAGGTTTTTTAGAGTATTGGAACTTAGAGATACCTGAGAGATGTTAGTATATTTATAGTGGTGAACCAATAACTACTATTGAAGTAGTTCCACCCTTTAAGGAGGATAACCGTCCATTTATCTTAGGGTAGTTAAGATATGGATCCTGGAAGTGGGTTGAGAGATTTTAGGCAGTTACTTATTTGAATAAGTGTTATCTGCCAGCTATCCTTCGATCCCGACTTCTTAGAGTGGAGTCTGTATTCGATCCGACCTCTATATAAGGAGGTTGGCTGGTAGCGAAGGCCAATCTTTGGATTGGACCTTTTTAGTTTATTTAGTCCTGGACCCTAGCGTTGGGGCAGGGTATTAACAGTCCCCTACTCGAGTCTGACCTCTTTCGCTTATGAGTTGGATTTGAGTATTTGAACTCGGGCTTAGCCAACGTGTCATGGAAAATGATGTGATTTTTGAAACCAACGTGATTTAAATTTCTTAACAGTCGCGTCTAATTAAACGTCGCGTTTGTTATGGGGTTTGCATTTACACGCGGGAGCAATTACATTGGTAACGACACGGTTCTTTAATGATTGCGTCGATTTTACCATTTTTCCCCTGGTGTGTTTATAAATGCTTTTCCCTCTCTTTCTCTATCTTCTTTCATTTTCTGAAATCTCTTACTTGCAATCCTTATTTTTTCAAAGAGAAAGCCTCTTAGCCTTCCCTCTTGGAGTAGTGTTGCGTTCGCTGTTTGCCTGCTCGTCCTTGCTTCAAAGGTTAGCTTTTTCTTTCTCCTCTTTATTTGAATGCTTTATCTTGCGCATTTAGAGGAGTTTTTGCGCATTCGTAGTGAGTTTGTTGGTAGGTCTAGTGACTCTATTCTTTTGAGGGACTGCTTTGGCCTTTTAAAAATCCTGTTTTTTATCTTTTTCCATTTTTTCTGTAGGTCTCGTCGCCTTTTCACCCATTTTTTTTTACTAGAAAAGATGTCTTCTCATGTTTCTGAGTGGGTAGATGATACTGCTCTTGGGGAAGAACCCTTAGTGGACACCGACTATCTTTCCAAACTTCGTGTTCATCATAGGATTTGTGTTTTAGAGGAGGATGAGTCCAAGTACGAATTCTTGGCCCCGGGTCCTGGTGACCGGGTTTGTTATGGCAGCGTTACTAACTCTGACCCCCATTTTTCTTCATGTATGATTGCTTTTTTACCCGTCTCGGGGTTTCTTTGCCTTTCTCTGACTTTTAAATGGAGATACTGTCCCATTGCCGAGTTGCTCCTACTCAGCTCCACCCCAACTCCTGGGGTTTTATGAAGATTTATCAGCTTGTTAGTCGAGAGTTAGATTTTTCGACTTCTTTAAAGATCTTTTTCTACCTTTCCATATGACCAAGCCCTTTAGTGGGCAAAATAATAAGCAACAGTGAATTTCTTTCCGGCCATTCAAGGTCGGAAAGTTTTTTCTATCTTTGACGATTCTTTCCATGATTTCAAAAATTTTCTTTTTAAATCCAAGCTGTAGAGGTCACCATCCCTTTTTTCTTGATGAGAACTCTAACCCCTGCTTTTCTCTCTATTGGTTAGAGGCCTCTTCTGTAGAAAAATATGGTCTGGAGGATTTGGATGAGATAGAAGATGCTGTTGTGGGGTTTTTCCGAGATGCTTGGGGGAGATCCCCCAATTTGGATACCAAAAAATTTCTCTTGGGTTCTCCGAGTTTCGTGCGGACCCAGATAGGTAGTCTTTTGTTGAATTCTGTAGTTTTTCGACTTGTGGTGCTTTTTCTAACTTATAGACTAATTCTTTGTTTTCTTCTTTTCAGAGATGGTGAAGAGTGGTTCCAGCACCTCCTACCAGAAGGTTCAAGATGCCAAGAGAAGGTCTCGGTCTCGGGTTAATGCCGCGAGGGCTGCCGGCGCTCTTCCTCCTCCTCCTCCTCCTCCTCCTCCTCGTGATCTGGGGACTTCCTCTCGTCCTATTATGGTAACTATTGCCTCTGCTTCTTCTCTTCCTTCTCCAGCCCGACCTTCCCCTGAACCCGAAAAGAAGAAGTGCAAGACCTCTGGGTCTGGCTCTTCTTCTGAAGATTCCAATTTTGATGGTCCCAAATTCGTTTGGAATCACATCTTTCCCCATACTCAAATTAGTATGGATGATGCTTCCTTTCGAAACCATCTTAATATTATGGTTCAGGTGAGTGTTCGGGCTGCTGGGAAGTTGGAGAATTGTCGGGAGGTTTATCAGGATCTGGAGGACTCCGTGGCGGAGAGCTCGGAAGAGGCTGATGTGTGAGCATCTTTTCTATCTTTTTCTAGGGAATTTGCATTTAAATGGTTAAGTTTAATCAAGAATTAATTTCTTTTTAGCCACTATGGATTCTACTTTGAGTTTTGTACAATTCTGTTTATTTTAGGTAGCATTCGGCTAGATTTGATGGAGTTTTTGCAGCACAAGAATTTAAGGAGATGACAGCGAGGAACGACGCGCACGCGTACCTAACACGTGCGCGTGATTTGGAGCTTTCCATGGCAACGCGTGCGCGTGCTTGACGCGTACGCGTACCTGACGCGTACGCGTGACACGCGAAGAAGACCAGCGACACGTACGCGTGACTGACGCATACGCGTGACATGCGCTACGTGCAGAAAATGCAAAAAACACTGGGGGTGATTTTTGGGCTGTTTTTGACCCAGCTTTCAGCCCAGAAAACACAAATTAGAGGCTGCAGAATGGAGGACTCAAGGAAACACTTCCTGTTACTTCCCAAGTTAGGCGTGGGTCCTACAAAGCAAGTGGTCCCCATCCATCAATTGAAGACTTGCTGATTGCCATAAATTAATTCTGATTTAAATTTAAATATTATAGGAAAAGATATTAGTTTAGATATTAGATTTTAAATTAATGAGGATTAGATATAAAAGATAGAAGAATTCTATACCAATTAACATTCCGTACTTCAGAGTTTACCTGAATCCTAGTTTTCTTCTCTGAGTCATGAGCAACTAAACCTTCATTGTTAATGTTAGGAGCTCTGTCTATTGTATGGATTGACATCATTACTTTTATATTTTAATTCATGTTTTGATTGATATTTCAAGAATTGTTTTCATTCTTTATTCTATGAATTTGGGTGGAATGGAAGTATGACTCATGTTCTAATTGAGTTCTTGTATAACTTGGAAAAGCTCTTTACTTGAACAACAGCTTGAAAACATATTCTCTTGAATTTCTAATTGTTTGTATTTAACAGGATACGTGATATATAATCCCTTTATATCTGGATAATTAGGATTCTTGTGGCATATAAACTGGAATTTGATCATCACCCTTTAATTGGAATTAATTGACCAAGGAATTGGCAGTTAATGAATTTTAGAGGAGACTAGGAAGGTCTAAGGAATTAGGGTCTAGTCACATATAGTTTGCCATGAATTAAATCTTGTATGATTAAAATAGTTAGTAAGAAAAGTCAATCTAGAAAATAGATAACTCTGAAGCCTTAACTATTTTCTCCCATATTTTATTCCCAACTTATTCACCTGCTGTATTCAAACTTTTAATTTACTGTTTAATGCTCTTTGAACATCCAACACTCTTTTCTGTTTGCCTAACTAAGTGGTTTAACCAACCATTATTGCTTGGTCCATCAATCCTCGTGGGATCGACCATCACTCACCTGAGGTATTACTTGGTACGACCCGGTGCACTTACCGGTTAGTTTGTGGGTTATAAATCCCGCACCAAGTTTTTGGTGCCGTTACCGGGGATTGACTGTGATTAACAACTATCAGTTGTTTGATTGCTTAGATTATGCGTTTTAGTTTTAATTTAATTTAAATTTTATTTAAAAATTTTTCGGAAAAAAAATTCTGTTATGTCTTCTTTGCTTTCATGTTTACCACATGGTGCGTTTAATTCTGTTTGGTGTTTTGTGCTAAGGAAAAATAATGGAGAGAGATCACATGGGTTACAACTCACACCCAAGTAGTGATTCATATTATGGTGGATGGAAGAACTATCCAAATTTTGGTTGGCAAAATCAAAACCAAAGAAACTTCAATGCTCCATGTTCCAACTAACTAGAGCCACCACCTCCATATTCATATCAAGAACCACCATCTCTATATTCATATCAAGAACCACCATCTCCATATTCATACCAAGAACCACCACCTCTCTATCCATATCAAGAACCATCATCTTTCTACCCATATCAAGAGCCACCATCTCCCTACCCATATCAAGAGCCATCCTCTTTTTACACTTATCAAGAACCATCATCTCCTTCTTATTCATATCAAGAGCCATCATCTCCTTATTCATCTCAAATACCATCAGATATTGAGCTCCTCATAAAAGAATTTATACATGATATAAAGACGAGTGTAAAAAACGTAGAGAATTATGTGCAGCTGATTACCAAGTCCCAGGAAGAAGAACAAGCAAATTCCTTCCCAAAAGATATAATACAAGATCCTATAGAAGAAAGTGAAAAAATCAATCAAAGGAGTTCAAACTCCAGTGAATTGGAGAACTTTCCGTCCTCACACATGGAAGAAGAGGAAGATGCAAAAACAAAGGAGGAAGATGCACCAACAAAGGAGGTTGTAAGAGATCAAAACAATTATGGGAATCTACACTCCAATGAAGTAGAGACTGGCATGGATAGTGAGTTTATTGAACCACCAATTCAAGAAGTTCTTGATGAAGGGTACACTTTAACCATCACACAACACCCAAATCTTGAAATCAAAGAAGTGAAGGCAATCAAGAAAAGAACCGAAAAGGGGATTGTGACAAAAAAAAACAGAAGAAAATATCTATGAAGAAAAAAAGGTCAGCAAGAAACAATCCAACCCCTACCCCAACAAGCAAGGTAAATCAAGCTAATCACAATAAAAGAAAGTTTGTTCGGAGGAATTTATATCAGGGGGCACTAATTTTCACCTCTCCCCCATTGAACACATTTCTTTTAACCAACTGGAAGAAGAGGAAGAAAATTCAACAATCAACCGTCAAGCTAGTGACGCTAAAGAAGCGCTTGTCGGGAGGCAACCTGATAATTTCGTATCTTTAGTTATTTTCGTAGTAGTGATTTTCTTATTTATTTGATTTTTATTGAGTTTCTACTGTTTTCCTTTCGTTTTTATGTGAGTTTTATCTGATCATGCAGCTATTTTAGAAGCAAGAACTGAACATTTCAAAAAAAAAAAAAAGAGAGAAGAGATGAAGAAGGCCGAAAGTTACGCGGGAGGGGAGCAGGAAGTGTGCTTTGCGCACAAATTGGCTCACGCATACGCTTCCATGACACGTGCGTATCATTTGCGATTTTGGTACTGCACGCGTACGCGTAAAGCACACGCACGCGTGGATGAGAAAAATCGACGTAAAAGGTATTTGGCCAGATAGTTATGCTGGTGTGGGGCTGGAACTATGCAGGGCGCACAAGCCCCACCACGCGGACGCGTCCTTGACGCGTTCGCGTCATTTTCCCACCCTGGCCTTCCATGCGTACGCGTCGCTTGAAGTTCGTGCGATCCACCCATACGCGTGCCTCACGCGTACGCGTCGCATGCGACGCCTAATTAAACCACCTCAGCGCCTGATTTCAAATCGTCCACCTCCCAAATCCTAATTTTCTCTTGTTCTTTTATCCTTTTATTCTTCTTTTATCATACTAATTAATTTTCTTTCCCTCTCTGTTTTCAGTTCTTCTTTGCTTGAGGACAAGCAAACCTTTAAGTTTGGTGTTGACGCTTCGCTTATGGCTTTTCTGTTTAGCACCAAAGGAAGATGAATGTGCTTCATGAAGGAATGTGATGACCACTAGCATAACTGAGGTGGTTGAGTTCCTTTCATTCTATTTCTCTTCCATTCTTATTTTGTTGTCTTCTATTTTCTGTTGCTTTGATTGCTTGCATGATCTTGAGTACTTTTAGCAAAAAAAATTGTCTCATGTATTGCTCACTAAAGCTTGAATTCAAAAGAGAAAGAAGTGATGTATTGCATGAGAAATTGAGTTATATTTAAGAGTAGTCTTATTTACTTAAATGTGGTGGTATTTTTTGTGATTTTGAATGCATGAAATGAACAGTGCATATTTGAATTTGAATCAAAGGATGTTGATGTATAAGGAACAGGAATTTAGAGAATTATTATGACTTCTCTGAAATAAGTAAAAGTTTAATCCTTGAAGCAAAAGAAACAGCAAAAGAAAAAAAATTTAATAACAAAAGCAAGGTCCAATGCTCTGAGCATCAATGACTAGGGAGGTCAGAGATGATTAAAAGCTCAAAGAGTTATTTTCCTAGTCATATACTTGTGGTGTGATTGTGTCAAGTAATTTTTGAGACAGAACACTTAGAGTCGAGACCAAGTGCATTTAACAGAGTATGCCAAAGGCTTTGAGCACCACTGTCTGGGAGTAACTAAAAGGAAAATCAAAACTTAAAGGAAGTTCCCCAGTTAAGTGCTTGTGGTGTTTCTGTGTCAAGTAACCCTTGAGACAAAACATTTAAAGTCACGGCTAGGCTCAAGGTGCAAAGCACCAAAAAAATAAATTAAAGAAAATTATGCTGTGTTCAAGGATTAAACTGAAGTTTAAATATCAGAGAATTTATAATATGATCCGGATTCTAATTTTGAATGACACTAACATTCCTCTAATTCAAAGGAGAGTGAGATGCCAAAACTGTTCAAGATTACAACGAATAAACCCCATTTTAAGAATAGACTTAAGCTTAATCGAACTCTCATTCTCATGCAAATTCACATCCTTAGCTTGTATTATTTTGGTTGCTTGAGGACAAGCAACAATTCAATTTTGGTGTTGTGATGCGTGAGCATCTTTCCTATCTTTTTCTAGGAAATTTGCATTTAAATTTGTACAATTCTATTTATTTTAGGTAGCATTCGGCTAGATTTGATGGAGTTTCTGCAGCACAAGAATTAAAGGAGATGACAGCGAGGAGCGACGCGCACGCGTGCGCGTGATTTGGAGCTTTCCATGGCGATGCGTGCGCGTGCCTGATGCGTATGCGTACCTGACGCGTACGCGTGACACGCGAAGAAGACCAGCGACACGTACGCGTGACTGACGCATACGCGTGACATGCGACACGTGCAGAAAAATGCTGGGGGTAATTTTTGGGCTATTTTTTACCCAATTTTCAGCCCAGGAAACACATATTAGAGGCTGCAGAATGTAGGACTCAAGGGAACACTTCCTGTTACTTCCCAAGTTAGGCGTGGGTTCTACAAAGCAAGTGGTCCCCATCCATCACTTGAAGACTTGCTGGTTGCTATAAATTAATTCTGATTTAAATTTAAATATTATAGGAAAAGATATTAGTTTAGATATTTTAAATTAATGAGGATTAGATATAAAAGATAGAAGGATTCTATACCAAGTAACATTCCATACATTAGAGTTTACCTGAATCCTACTTTTATATTTTAAGGTTAGGAGCTCTGTCTATTGTATGGATTGACATCATTACTTTTATATTTTAATTCATGTTTTGATTTATATTTCAAGAATTGTTTTCGTTCTTTATTCTATGAATTTGGGTGGAACGGAAGTATGACCCATGTTCTAATTGAGTTCTTGTATAACTTGGAAAAGTTCTTTACTTGAACAACAGTTTAAAAATATATTCTCCTGAATTTCTAATTGTTTGTATTTAACGGGATACGTGACATATAATCCCTTTATATCTGGATAATTAGGATTCTTGTGGCATATAAACTGGAATTTGATCATCACCCTTTAATTGGAATTAATTGACCAAGGAATTGACAGTTAATGAATTTTAGAGGAGACTAGGAAGGTCTAAGGAATTAGAGTCTAGTCACATATAGTTTGCCATGAATTAAATCTTGCATGATTAAAATAGTTAGTAAGAAAAGTCAATCTAAAAAATAGATAACTCTGAAGCCTTAAATATTTTTTCCCATATTTTATTCCCAACTTATTCACCTGTTGTATTCAAACTCTTAATTTACTGTTTAATGCTCTTTGAACATCCAACACTCTTTTCTGTTTGCCTAACTAAGTGGTTTAACCAACCATTGTTGCTTGATCCATCAATTCTCGTGGGATCGACCCTCACTCACCTGAGGTATTACTTGGTACGACCCAATGCACTTGCCGATTAGTTTGTGGGTTATAAATCCCGCACCAGAGGCCTGGAGGATTTTTAAGGAGCAGGTTGGAGTTATCGCTCCTGACCTAGACTTTTCCCCTCTTAATCCTGATAAGATTGTTGTGAATGGGGCTATTGTTTCTCCTCCCCGACCTGAGACGGATTTTGAGTTGAAGACCCGTGGTTAAAGACTTATAGAATCTCCTCCTCATGAGGATCAACAAGAGGGATCTCAGTTGACGTCTTCAGATGCTCTGACCCCTGCTGCTGTAGAGACTGCTCCGTCTTCCCCTGCTGATCCGACCTCCCTTCCTGCTGGTGATGCCAATCCTTCCTCTATATGATTTGAGCTATTTGAGGCCCGGCTTGTGGGCCCCTTTTTTGAACAATTTTATTCTTTTTGTTGCTTGTGGTGGTTTTCAGACTCTTCTGGCTTTTTACGGCCGTTAACAAAAAATGCGCTTAATTTTTGCCACTTTTTGGATAAGGGCTTTGAGATATATTTGGTGCGTGCATGCTTTCTGCAATTTTTTCTTTTGTTAGGTTTTTTTTTATAGAAAACCCCTTTGATCTTTCTGTTTTGGAAAAAACCTTTTATTTTGGCAAGGCTGTGTTTTGTCTAGGTTATTTGGATTTTTCAAAGACTCGAGACAGCTTCTGCCTTTATTTTTTATGGATTTCCTTTATCTCTTTTTTGTATTCCTCATAAATTCAAATTTTCTTATTTGAATTGTTCACAACTTAGGTTATTTTCACGATGCATTTCAATTCATCTCGGCTTTTTTTGACTTGTTGGTTGTAACATTTCTGAGTTATCATGATCTGCTTTCATAACCTCTTTACACTGACTTGTTCCTTGTCGTTTCATCCTAACGACCACTTAGGTCAGTCATGGGATTTTTACGTCTTGTCGAGCTTAAGTCGGCGCGTTTCGTAGGAAAATGATAATAACTAATGGAATTTACAAAGAGATGTAGAAAAAGATCTTTATTTATTGATGAAGGTATTTTTTGCTACTAAGGGGTTAAAAATTATTGCCTCTTAGTCTCCACTTTGATGCCTCGTTAAAACCCCCTTCAGGAAAACCCTTCTTTTTGGAAAAAAACCATGAAGTCGGGAAAAAAAGTACACCAGGGAGTGGAGTTCGCTTTTAACAATAGTACCTTTTCATATTACAAACATGTCACGACCTTGGTAGCTCGGTACCGTTCAAGTTGGTTACCTTGTAATACCCCTTTCCTAAGACTTCACCTATCTTATGTGGCCCTTTCCAATTAGCAGCGAGCTTTCCTTCCTCTGACTTGTTGACTCCAATGTCATTTCTAATTAAAACCAAGTCCTCTGGGACAAAGCTTCTTCGAATGACTTTCTTGTTGTACCTGTTTGTCATTCTTTGCTTTAACGTTGCTTCTCTTATCTGGGCTTGTTCTCGGACTTCAGGGAGTAGCTCGAGCTCTTCTTTGTGCCCATGTATGTTGCCAACTTTGTCGTAGAAGTTCACCCTTGGACTTTGCCCATTAATTTCTACTGGTATCTTGGCTTCTATGCCATAAGCAAGTCGGAAGGGTGTTTCTCTTGTGGCAGACTGAGGTGTAGTCCGGTAAGCCCATAATACTTGAGGGAGTTCTTCCGCCCATGCTCCCTTTGCATCTTGCAACCTTTTCTTCAACCCATCCAGTATGACTTTATTAGCTGCCTCAGCCTGCCCGTTTGCTTGCGGGTGCTCTACCGAGGTGAACTGATGCTTAATCTTCATACTGGCTAATAGGTTTTTGAAGGTGGAGTCGGTAAATTGAGTTTCATTATCAGTGGTAATGGAGTGGGGGACTCCATACCTTATGATAATGTTCTTGTAGAGGAACTTTCGACTTCTCTGGGCGGTAATGGTGGCCAATGGTTCTGCTTCGATCCATTTCGTGAAGTAGTCTACTCCCACTATTAGGTACTTTACTTGTCCAGGCGCTTGGGGTCCCAATAGGTCCAATCCCCATTTTGCAAAAGGCCATGGAGAAGTTATGCTAATGAGCTCCTCGGGGGGAGCGACGTAAAAGTTTACATGCATCTGGCATGGCTGACATTTCTTCACAAACTCGATTGCATCTTTCTACAAGGTCAGCCAGTAAAACCCAGCTCAGATGACTTTCCCAGCCAACGACCTTGCTCTGAGATGATTTCCACAAATACCATTGTGGACCTCTTCCAGTACTTCCGTTGTCCTTGGGTTCGGGACGCACCTCAACAGTGGTGTGGATATTCCTCTTTTATAGAGGATATTTTTCACCAGGGTGTAGTTTTGTGATTTTCTCCGAATTTTCTTGGCCTATTTTTCGTCTTTGGGTAGGATGTCGAATTTCATGTATTCGACTAGTGGATTCATCCACCCGAGGTCTAATACAGATACTTCAAGGATGTCTTGTCTGCCCTCTATTTTTGTAACTGAAGGTTCTTGAAGAGTTTCTTAGATCAGGCTTCTATTATTCTCTCATGGCTTGGTACTTGCTAGTTTGGAGAGGGCGTCTACTCTGCTGTTGAGATCACGAGTTATGTGTTTGACCTCGGTCTCTGCAAAATGCCTAAGATACTCCAAGATTTTTAGCCTGATGCTTTCCATTTATTTGGGAGGTCACCACCTGAGAGTTGCTGAACAGTACTACTTTGGTCGCTCTGACTTCCTCAGCCAGTTTTAACCCTGCCATCAGGGCTTCATACTCTTCCTGATTGTTAGAAGCTAGAAATTTAAATTTGAGGGAGACTTCTACTTGAGTTCCCTCTTGGTTGACTAATATTATGCATGTACCACTTCCGACTTTGTTGGAGGATCCATCCACGTATAGTTCCCATGCAATGGAGGCTTCCTCTTGATCTCATGCATATTCTGCCATGAAGTCGGTGAGGTATTGAGCTTTAATTGCTGTCTGAGTTTCGTACTTAAGGTCGAACTCGGATAGCTCTATGGCCCACTGAACCATTCTACCAACAATATCCGTTTTCTAAAGGATTTGCTTCATGGGCTGGTTCATTCGAACTCTTATTGTGTGTGCTTGAAAATAAGGGCGTAACCTTCGAAAAGCTATGATTAAGGCATACGCAAACTTCTCAAGTTTTTGGTACCTCAATTCAGGGCCTTGTAGAACTTTGCTAGTGAAGTATATAGGATGCTGCCCGACCTTGTCTTCCCGTATTAGAGCTGACGCTATAGCTTTGTCGGCTACGGACAAATACATGACGAGTTCTTTCCCAACTTTAGGTCGGGTCAGAATGAGAAGTTGACTTAAAAACCTTTTGAATTCCTGGAATGCTTCTTCGCACTCAGGAGTCCATTCAAACTGGTATCCTTTTCTTAGCAGAGAAAAGAGTGGTAGGGATCTTAATGCCGATCCTGCCAAGAACCTGGAGAGAGCTACAAGTCGGTCATTCAACTGCTGGACCTCTCTTAAGCAAGTTAGGCTTTTCATTTCTAGGACTACTTTGTACTTGTCGGGGTTGGCTTCAATTCTCCTTTGTGTTAGCATAAATCCCAAAAATTTTCCAGCCTCCACCACGAAGGTGCACTTTGCGGGATTCAGTCTCATCCCATGTATCATAATGGTGTTGAAGACTTGCGAGAGGTCAGTCAAGAGGTCGAGCTCATCCTTGATTTTTACTAGCATGTCGTCTATATATACTTCCATTAGACTCCCAAGGTGAGGTGAAACACCTTATTCATCAGCCTTTGATACGTGGCTTCCTGCATTTTTTAACCCAAAAGGCATGACCACATATCAATAGTTTGCCCTTAGCGTGATGAAAGGTGTCTTTTCTTGATCTGGCTTGTACATCGGAATTTGATTATATCCCAAGTACGCATCCATGAACGGCAAGTATTGATACCCCGAGCTGGAGTCTACTAAGGTATCAATGTTTGGAAGTGGATATGGGTCTTTGAGACACGCCTTGTTCAGGTTAGTGTAATCGACACACATCCTCCACTTGCCGTTTTGCTTTTTGACTAGTACCACATTTGCTAGCTGACGTGGCGGAAATTGACAGATTAAGAATTATTAAGAAAAACGGCGTTGCAAGTACAGCTCTTAACCAGCAAAAATCCACTTGTCAATTTAGAAAAGAGTTGTCACAAAATTAGAATTAAAATACTGGGAGTATGAGTCCCAGGTCGTCTCCCAACGAGTTGCAGAGAGATGTGCTATTTTATTAATCAGAGGTTTTCCAAAATGGTTTTGAGTTTGATAAATAGGAAATTAAATCAGAGAATTTATGTAATTTAAATAAAATTCTTGACCGGGAGAAGATTAATCGGAAGTTCTATCCTTGTTGGAATTTTCTCAAAATCAATTAATAATTAGTAGTTGTTTCTACTTAGTTAACCCTCAACGAATGAAAGAAAGTTAAGTTAAAAGTCAATTTCTATTCACAAGTCCTAATCCTCTCCCTTGGGAAGGATTAGAGTTAGTGACTAACAAGCCAACCAACAACGAACCAATTACAATTGAACTCTTGAGTATTCCAACTCAAGGTTCTCCTTTTAATCAACTCTCAATCAAGTTGGGAAACTACTCCATTATCATAAATGTAGACTTCTCAAGGAATTGCAGGGAAGTATGATTTATTATTGGTTATGGAAAATAGTATTTTTGGGTTTTTAAAAGGTTTGAACAAGAGAAATAAATTGTAGGAAATAAATTAATAATGAGAAAACTCGTGGCAAGGTATGAAAATTGGAAGTCCTATCCTAGTTATCCTTATCAATGGTGATGAGAATTATATCTTTCCTCCTACTAAGTCAACCTCTAACTATGAAGGTAAGTCAAGTGGATAAATCAATTTAACACCTAAAGTCCTAGTCAACTCCTGAGGAAAGACTAGAGTTATAGGAATCTAAATCAATCAGCAAGGATATCAATTATCAATCACGATGAATTTGACAACTTAAGAGTTACCAATTAATTAACTAAACCCAAGAATGTAGAAAGCTAAATAAAAATCATATATCTGAAAATACCTCAAATTGCATTAGTTAAGAAAATCCTAAAATGAAAAGTTCATAAGCCAATTTGGCAATATAAATCAAATAAAAGCATTAGAGTATCTAAGAATGGAAGAGAAATATAAGTTAAAGGAACATTGAACCTGTAATTTGAAGAAATAAATCCTAAATCCTTTAAGACGAATCCTAATCATAATCCTAAGAGAGAGGAGAGAGCCTCTCTCTCTAAAAACTACATCTAAATTATGAAAAGTGAATTATGAGTCCTCCTTCACTGCAGACATGGCCGTTCTACTATGGTGCATCCTTACAGACCAGCCTCTAAACCTACTGTTCATACCCTGGGTCGAACTGTCCGACCCGGGATGTTCGGCGGAAAAAACGACCGACCTCTTCAGGTCAGGACAACCCGACCTCTTTTCCAAAGAGCTCGACCAAATCAATAGGAAGGCCCAAATAAGGGCCCAAATAGAGGAACACGCCCCAGAATCTTGAGGCAGCCCAAGCCTACAAAGAGAAGGGCGGTTCCCTTGAAGATAAGATGACCTCACTTAAAGATAAAGATAAGATATGATAACTAACTTATCTTATCCACAGAAGGTCACATCTCACCATTATAAATACACTGGAGCACCCAGGTATAACTCATACTCTGATTCTACTCAATACCTGCTTAATACCCTTGCTAACTTAAGCATCGGAGTCCCTTGCAAGTACCCCCATAAGTCGGACACACCAGCTCCGGCGGCTATATACCTGCCAGACACATCGGCTCCGACCAACACAGAAGATCTCGACCGAGATCGACCTACAGTTTCAGGTAACCCACAGAACATTGGCGCCGTTGCCGGGGACTTGGAAGTCATCCCATCAACATGGCGGACGACCATGACAACGACCACGATTCAGGTTTGGAAGATAGAACGCCGCATAAAAACGCGGATACTATACTCAAAGATACTCCGGAACCCAACGGAGACAAAAATTCATCAAATTCAGGAGTAATAGAGGCACTTCAAGATCGATTAAAGTAACTTGAGAAAGAAGCCCAACATCAACGCGAAAAAGAAGAAGATCTACATCGGGAGATAAGGCGACGCCGAGAATTAGAAGATAAGCTTCTAAAACTCAAAGCCGGTCTCAAAACTAAGGCTACTCGATCCACTCCAGAAGATAGCTCTCGCAAGGATCAAGATCCATTCACCAAGGAAATTATGAAAACCAAAATCCCAAAAGACTTCAAACTTCCGAATATGACTCTATATGACGGCACCTCAGATCCCAACCATCATCTCAGCAATTTCAGAAGTAGAATGTACCTCACTGATGCCCCGGATGCAGTTCGCTGCAAAGCCTTTCCAACAACTCTTACCAAGACAGCCATTCGATGGTTCGACAACCTACCTCCAAGATCCATCTCGAGCTTCGACGACCTGGCCAAAAAATTCCTGGCCCGATTTTCCATATAAAAGGACAAAGCCAAACACGCACCCAGCCTACTAGGGATCAAGCAAGGAGATCGGGAGAGTCTTCGTAACTACATGGAAAGATTCAATAAAACATGCATGGATATACAAAGTCTACCAACAGAAGCTGCCATCATGGGCCTCATAAATGGCTTACGAGAAGGACCGTTTAGCCAATCTATATCAAAGAGGTACCCGACATCCCTAGACGAAGTACAAGAACGGGCACAGAAGTACATCAACATGGAGGAGAATTCTCGACTTGGGGAAGCCTCGAGGTTCGGTTCTGCCTACCGAGATAAAGATAAAGAATCCAGGAAAAAAGAGGATCGCTCCGGAGAGAAAATCAAAAAATATCATAACTACACCCCTTTTAGGGTATCCCAGGTAGATATTTACATAGAAGTCTGCCATACAGAAAAAATACCCCCAGCTCGGCCACTTAAAGGCAAAAGGGGAGGAGGAAATCGAAACGAATACTGTGAGTATCATCGAGTCCGAGGACATTCCACCAACGAATGCTTTGACTTGAAAAACGTCATAGAGAAATTAGTTAGGGAAGGAAAACTAGATCGGTTCCTGGCCAGTCGGGACGAAGAACCAAGAAAAAGAAGAAGGGAGGATGATGTCAGACGATCTGAACGATCACCCCGCACACCGGAAAGGCACGTCCATGTGATACACGGCGGATTTGTTGGGGGAGGAATTTCCAAATCATCCCGCAAGCGACACCTCAAAGAAGTATACCATGTCGAAGGAAAGAAGGAGGCGCCAGACATCCCAGCAATCACGTTTACCAAAGAAGATGCATCCGGAATCATCTCAGGACACGACGACCCCATGGTCATCACAATCATATTAGCAAACGCCAACCTCCACCGTACATTAATTGACCAAGGCAGCTCTGCCGACATCTTATTCAAAACTGCCTTCGACAAGCTCGGCTTAGAAGAAAAAGAGCTAAGAGCATACCCGAACAGCCTGTTCGGACTTGGGGATACCCCAGTTCAATCGCTGGGATACGTATCGCTGCATACAACCTTCGGAAAGGGGAACCAATCCAGAACACTCAATATAGACTACATTTTGGTCGACGTAAGCTCAGCCTACAATGCCTTAATAGGTCGGACAACGTTAAATCAACTCGGCACAATAGTTTCAACTCCACATCTATGTATAAAATTCCCAACTGCAGAAGGGATAGCTACAATAAAAGTAAATCAAAAGATGGCGCATCGCTGTTATAACGAAAGTCTAAACCTCCGAGGCGAAGGAGGAGAGTTCCACACAATCGAGCTCGGTGGAGTTCAGAGGCAAGAAGAACTCCGACCACGACCCGAAGGAGAAGTAGAAAGAGTCCAGCTCGGAGACACCTCGGATAAAACAACTAATATTGGCACGATCCTGAAAGGAGACACAAAGGAATCACTAATACGGCTCCTACGAGATAATGTTGATCTCTTTGCATCGAAAGCTGCCGACATGCCAGGCATTGATCCCGAAATAATGAGCCAAAAGTTGGTAGTCTACCCGGGATCCCGGCCGGTACAACAAAGACGAAGAAAACTCGGACCAGAATGATCTCAGGCTGTAGAAGAATAAGTACAAGCACTACTAGAGGCAGGGTTCATAAGGGAAGTTAAATACCCATTATGGCTAGCAAACGTCGTCTTGGTAAAAAAGTCAAATGGGAAGTGGCGAATGTGCACCGACTACACCGACCTCAACAAAGCCTGCCCAAAAGACCCTTACCCACTCCCAAGCATCGACGCTCTAGTAGATGCCTCATCAGGATATAAGTATCTCTCGTTCATGGACGCATACTCGGGGTACAACCAGATCCCAATGTATCCACCAGATCAAGAAAAAACCTCGTTTCTCACACCTAAGGCAAGTTATTGCTACATCGTGATGCCTTTCGGCCTTAAAAACGCAGGAGCCACTTATCAAAGGCTAATGAATAAAGTCTTCTCAGACCACATCGGAAAAATCATGGAGGTCTATGTGGATGACATGTTGATAAAGACACAAAGCGAAGGGACATTACTGATCGACTTGGTTCAAGTATTCGACACCATAAGGAAGCACGGCATGCGACTCAACCCGGCTAAATGCACCTTTGCAGTGGAAGCAGGTAAATTCTTGGGCTTTATGCTCACACAAAGAGGAATCGAGGCAAATCCAGATAAATGCCAGGCCATACTCAACATGAAGAGACCAACCTGCGTCAAAGAGGTACAACAACTCAATGGGAGATTGGTCGCCTTGTCCAGATTCCTAGCAGGGTCAGCAATAAGATCCCTCCCTTTCTACGCTACCTTAAAGAAGGGAAAGAACTTCGAGTGGACAACGGAGTGTGAACAAGCCTTCCGAGACTTCAAAGATTTCTTGGGACAACCACCTATCCTATCTCGACCACAAGAGGGAGAACCACTCATACTATACCTCGCAGTAGGAAGTCGGGCGATAGCTTCAACACTAATTAGAGAAGACGAAGAAGGACAACAACCCGTATACTTCATCAGTAAAGCACTACAGGGGTCAGAGCTGAACTACTAGAAAATAGAGAAATTTTCCTACGCTCTGATACTCACATCCCGATGACTTCACCCATACTTCCAAGCGCATACCATTAAAGTTCGGACCAACCAACCCATAAAAGGGATATTGCAGATAACAGATCTAGCAGAAAGAATCCTACAGTGGGCAATCGAGTTGTCCGAGTTTGACCTCCAATACAAGGCACGGACAGCCATCAAATCACAACACCTGGCCGACTTCATCACAGAATTTACAGACATCCCAGAAATCCCCATAGAGTGGAACATATACGTGGACGGATCCTCGAATAAAACAAGAAGCGGTGCGGGTGTGATAATCGAAAGCAACCAACGAACTCAACTTGAGCTCTCCCTTAAATTCGGATTCCCGGCCTCAAACAACCAGGCGGAATACGAAGCATTATTAGCTGGTTTGAAGCTGGCTAGGGAGGTTGGAGCTCAGAAACTCAATATCTACAGTGACTCATAAGTCATTACCTCACAAATAACAGGAAGCTACCAAGCTAAAGATCCTACCATGAAAAAATATTTGGATAAAACTAAAGAACAACTCGGACAACTCGGGGAATATAGAATCTGCCACAAACCCCGTGAGCAAAATGCCCGAGCTGATGCACTCTCAAAATTAGTCAGCACCAAACCAGGGGACAACAACAGAAGTCTCATCCAGGAAATACTGCAGAACCCGTTAATATGGGAAGAAGAAAAAATCCTAGCCATAACAGGTCGACATCAAGGATGGATGGCCCCCATAATTAACTACCTCAAAATAGAAGCGCTCCCTACAGATGAAAAGGAGGCAAAGAGGTTGAAAAGGGAGGCACAGTACTACACTATCATAAACAACACACTATACAAAAGAGGGATCTCAACACCTTTGTTAAAATGCGTACCGACTTCCAATACAATGGAAGTCTTGGAGGAAGTGCACAACGGCATTTGTGGTAATCATCTCGGAGCGCAAGCTCTCACCAAAAAGGTACTTCGGGCGGGATTCTATTGGCCAACTCTACAAAAGGAAGCTATAGAATTTGTAAGGACATGCCCACCATGTCAAAAGCATGCCAACTTTCACATCGTCCCACCAGAAAAGCTCATCAGCATGATCTCACCATGGCCATTTGCAAAATGGGGACTCGACCTTCTCGGACCCTTTCCACAGGGATCAGGACAAGTAAAATTCCTCATAGTAGGAGTAGACTATTTCACAAAATGGATCGAGGCAGAACCCCTAGCCAACGCCACTGCTCAAAGAAGTCAGAAATTCCTATATAGGAATATTATTACGAGGTTCGGGGTACCACACTCCATCACCACAGACAACGGTACCCAATTTACAGATGCAGGCTTCAGAAAGCTAGTGGTCAACTTGAATATAAAACACCAGTTCACCTCCGTCGAACATCCCCAAGCCAATGGACAAGCCGAAGCGGCCAACAAAGTCATATTGGCCGGACTGAAACGGAGACTGCAAGAAGCAAAGGGGGCTTGGGCCGAGGAACTTCCACAAGTCCTATGGGCGTATCGAACAACCCCTCATTCTACTACAAACGAATCATCATTCCGACTAGCATACGGAGTGGAGGCAATGATTCCAATAGAGGTCGAGGAAGGATCTCCCCGAGTAGTCCACTACAATGAACAAGCCAATTCTCAACTCCACAGAGAAGAGCTCGACCTACTTCCAGAAATCCAAGAAAGAGCTCGGATCAGAGAAGAAGCACTAAAGCGGTGAATGGCTTCCAGGTATAATCAGAAGGTAGTGCCAAGAGATTTCACGGAGAATGATCTCATCTTAATCCGAAATGATATTGGAACAACTCGACCCGGAGAAGGAAAGTTGGCAGCTAACTGGAAAGGACCCTACCGAGTCACAGAAGTACTTGGGAAGGGCTACTACAGACTGTCCGAACTCGAGGGACGAGAACTCCCTAGATCATGGCACGCCTGTAACCTAAAAAGGTACTATAGCTAGGAAAGGTAAAAGATCTCAAGATGCACTCTTTTTCCTGAAAAGGTTTTTTAATGAGGCGTCAAGATTGAGACTTAAGGATACAAAAAACTCTTGCTTGTATATATATATATATATATATATATATATATATATATATATTTGCACTTCCTTTAAATAAAACACATTTCAGATATTCTACAAATTCCCAAGACGCATTAATCTGAAGCTTTCATCGTTCGATTATAAAGCAGCAGATCGACAGAAAGTGAAGAACAAATTCACTGTACGATCTCGATGGGAATGATCGACTGACAAAGGTGAAAACGCGATTCACCTAAAGATCGATCAATCCGGGATAGAAACCACCATTTACAAATCGACAAAGATGAACACATAATAATGCAAGAAGTTATCGAAAGTGATCCCAAAAAAGAACCTGACGAGGTCTTATGGATTGCTATATAATAACTTAAAAAGACTGGTCGATACTAAAAAATCGGACCAAGTCAACCCAAGTTATCAGCAAATCCCTGGAAAGAGGTCTGGCCAACCCTATTAAAGAGGAATTGCTATAATTTAGAAGAGATCGACCTAACGAAGTCGGTCTCCTACAAAACAAGTTGTAAAAGTAATCCCTGAAAGAGACCTAAAATGGTCCAAGAAAGAGGATTACAAAAACAACTTAGAAGAGATCGATATAACAAAATCGGTCTCCTACAAAACAAGTTGTAAAAGTAATCCCTGAAAGAGACCTAAAATGGTCCAAGAAAGAGGATTACAAAAACAACTTAGAAGAGATCGATCTAACGAAGCCAGTCTCCCACAAAGATAAGTTGTAAAAGTAATCCCTGAAAGAGACCTAACAATGGTCTAAGAAAGAGGATTACAAAAAACAACTTAGAAGAGATCGATCTAACGAAGCCGGTCTCCTACAAGACAAGTAAAAGTAATCCCTGAAAGAGACCTAACAATGGTCCAAGAAAGAGGATTACAGAAACAACTAGGAAGAGATCGACCTAACGAAGTCGGTTTCCCACAAAGATAAGTTATAAAAGTAATCCCTTAAAAGAGACCTGACAAAGGTCCGGGAAAGAGGATTACAAAAATAACTTAGAAGGGGACCAACACAAAGAAATCGGTTACGAGGCAAGAGCGAGGAAACCGAGAAACAAGTCGGACCCCCCACAGTCATGGCCTCAAAAGGATCCAAGCAACAAACGATAAGTACGAAAGCAATCTAAAGAGGCCAAACAGCAAAATTCCAACAGATACCATGTCAAAGCACAGTAAAAGCGTAGTATGATAAAGCTTCAAGAGGCCACCAAAATCAACCTTAGAAAGCTACTTTTGTTTTTCAAAATAAAGTTGCCAGGCGGGAAACTAAAAAGCGTCAGCAGTTAAACAAAACAATAAAACAAGTTCAAAAAGCCCACAAACCGGGCTATTTACACAAACACTTAGAAAGAAAGATCAACTAAGATCGGGAGCCTTCCCGGCAGCATCAGTACGGGGAGAAGGAGGGCAAGTCTGAATAGGCACAGCATCTACAGTTCCATCATCTCAGCTTAGAATCTGGCAATCCGGATCAGATGTAACGGGAGGAACCGAGGAGGTCGACACTTTGACAGAGGGCACAGGGGGAGGATCAGCATAGTCATCATCTTGGTCGTCAGGGACAATCTTACCATCCCTCACGACGTTGTCCAGACTGAAGAGAGTAAGGTCAGCTTCAGGAGCAATGATTCGAACCTGCTCCTTCAGGTTCTCATAGGCAGCAGTTACGCTACCAACAAGATGACCCTGGAGCTCAGCATAATCAGCTCGGGCGTTTTCCAACTCCTCCTTCAGACGCATCCCCTCCCGATAAGATGTAACATAACTATCCTTGTGCCTCAGAGCTGTATCCTCAGCCAGCCTTACAGAAGCAGCCAAAGAAAGGGAACTCGCCTTCTCATTTTTCAGATTTTTTTTCAACTTGGCCACCTTCATCTCGAGCTCCTCCTTCAAGCCATTCACCCGATCAAACTCCCGTTTGGCCTTCTCCATAAAGGCTTTGGTGGCATGGAGAGAAAGACTTTGGGCAGTTCGATATAGGGCCGCTCCCAAGTGTGCCAACTTAATACCACTCCGAGCCACGTAGTCAAAGTGCTGAAGAAGGGAGACGTCATCCATAGAAAGGGCACCGTATGGACCGATTTGTTGATCTATAAATCTGATCAGATCAAAGTCAGGAGCATCAAGGTTGAAAGGCTCAGTCACTTTCTGCTTCTTACCAGGAGGAGCGCCAGAAGCAACGGCCGAAGTCTGTGAAGGATCGACCTGACGAAACCGAGGAGTAGGAATTGTTTTCCTCGGCCTAGGAGAAATCGGAACAGGAGGCTTCAAGGGGGCTTGGGAAGACCCCTCTCCGACCACCTTGGCCGAAATTTTCAAAGCAGCAGTCGCATTCTTTGCCTTTTTAAAGGCCTTCATGGGGTCACTATTCCTTGACATCTCTGCAAATACAAAATTAGCCACAACAAAGAGTCACAAATCCGATAAGAGGAAGAAAAAGGAAACAAGTATAGAAACAAGTCAGACAAATAATCAGGCAAATACCCAAAACAGTCCGAACCAAGGACGGGTCATTCAAAAATCTTTTTGTATCAAGATGGGGTGGTTTCCCCCAGAGATCCTCAAGAACAACTACAAAAGCGCGCTCGACATCATCAAGCATCTCCCAAGTATAGCGAGACACCCTTACATCCTTCTGCCACTCTAGAGGGAAAGAGGGCTCATCATTTTCATCAAGAAAAAAGGGGCGGGTGATGAGCGGATAATTTATACGCTTTTTGGCATTGTTTTTAGTATGTTTTTAGTATCTTTTAGTTAGTTTTTATTATATTTTTATTAGTTTTTATTTAAAATTCACTTTTCTGGACTTTACTATGAGCTTGTGTGTTTTTCTGTAATTTCAGGTATTTTCTGGCTGAAATTGAAGGTTCTGAGCAAAAATCTGATCCAGAGACTGAAAAGGACTGCAGATGCTGTTGGATTCTGACCTCCCTGCACTCGAAGTGGATTTTCTGGAGCTACAGAAGCCCAAATGGCGCGCTCTCAACGGCGTTGGAAAGTAGACATCCTGGGCTTTCCAGCAATATATAATAGTCTATACTTTGCCCAAGATTTGATGGCCCAAACCGGCGTAGCAATTCGGCCTCAGAAATTCCAGCGTTAAACGCCGGAACTGGCATAAAAGTTGGAGTTAAACGCCCAAACTGGCATGAAAGCTGGCGTTTAACTCCAGAAAAGGTCTCTACACGAAATTACTTCATTGCTCAGCCCAAGCACACACCAAGTGGGCCCGGAAGTGGATTTTTCTGTCATTTACTCATTTCTGTAAACCTTAGGATACTAGTTTTACTATTTATAGGATCTTTTGACATTGTATCCGTACCTTATGACCTCATAACATTTTTTACATGTTTCTTGTACCTCCCATGGCATGAGTCTCTAAACCCCATGGTTGGGGGTGAGGAGCTCTGCTGTGTCTTGATGGATTAATGCAATTACTACTGTTTCTTATTCAATCATGCTTGCTTCCATTCTAAGATATCACTTGCTCTTAATCCGGATGAATGTGATGATCCGTGACACTCATCATCATTCTCAACTATGAACATGTGCCTGACAACCACCTCTGTTCTATCTTAGATTAAGTAGATATCTCTTGGATTCTTTGATCGAAATCTTCGTGGTATAAGCTAGAACTGATGGCGGCATTCAAGAGAGTCCGGAAGGTCTAAATCTTGTCTGTGGTATTCTGAGTAGGACTCAATGATTGAATGACTGTGACGTGCTTCAAACTCCTGAAGGCGGGGCGTTAGTGACAGACGCAAAAGAATCACTGGATTCTATTCCGGCCTGATTGAGAACCGACAGATGATTAGCCTATGCTGTGACAGGGCATCAGGGACGTATTTTCACTGAGAGGATGGGAGGTAGCCACTGACAACGGTGAAACCCTACATACAGCTTGCCATGGAAGGAGCCTTGCGTGTTTGATGAAGATGACAGTAGGAAAGCAGAGATTCGAAAGATGGAGCATCTCCAAAGCCTCAGCCTATTCTCCATTACTGCAAAACAAGTACCTTTTTCATGTTCTTTTGCTTTTTACAATCAATCCTGATAATTTCTGATATCCTGACTAAGATTTACAAGATAACCATAGCTTGCTTCAAGCCGACAATCTCCGTGGGATCGACCCTTGCTCACGCAAGGTATTACTTGGACGACCCAGTGCACTTGCTGGTTAGTTGTGCGGAGTTGCAAAAGTGTGATTGCAATTTCGTGCACCAAGTTTTTGGCGCCGTTGCCGAGGATTGTTCGAGTTTGGACAACTGACGGCTTATCTTGTTGCTTAGATTAGGACTGTTTTATTTTTGTTGGTTTAGAGTCTTTTAGTTGAAGTCTAGTTTCATATTTTAAGTTTGGTGTCAATTGCGTGCTTTTATTTTTTTTCTCTTAATTTTCGTTCTTGCATGTTCTTAGTCCCTTTTTGATTTATAAAAATTCTAAGTTTGGTGTCCTCTTTGTGTTTTTCCTTTAAAATTTTCGAAAACTAGTGTTTGATTTTCTAAAAATTTTAAGTTTGGTGTCTTTTTGTTGTTTTTCTCTTTCCTCTTTTTAAAAATCAAATCTTTTTCATAAAAACTTTTCAATCATATCTTTTTAATTGCTGTTTTCAAAATCTTTTTAATTAACTATTTGATTCAGTTCTCAATTTGCTTTGATCTTATTTTTCTTTTTGATTTTCGAATTTTTTGTTTTATTTTCCTTGTGTCTTATTTTATTTTTATTTTTTTCGGTTAAATAATAAAAACAAAAACAAAATTTATCTCTTTGCAATCATTATCATTTCCCTTTTGTCCATTATGGACTCAAGTGGAATTAATCAGTCCAAGAGGACTCTGGGGGTCATATGCTAACCCCATTACAGCTGCATATGGGAGTAGCATCTGTATACCTCCCATCAAAGCAAGCAGCTTTGAGCTAAACCCTCAACTCATTATCATAGTGCAGCAAAATTGCCAGTATTCTGGTCTTCCACAGGAAGAACCTACTGAGTTTCTGGCACAGTTCTTACAAATTGCTGACACAGTACATGATAAAGAGGTAGATCAGGATGTCTACAGACTATTATTGTTTCCATTTGCTGTAAAAGATCAAGCTAAAAGGTGGTTGAATAACCAACCTACAGCAAGCATAAAGACATGGAAACAGTTATCAGACAAATTCCTGAATCATTTCTACCCTCCAAAGAGGATGACACAGCTAAGGCTGGACATCCAAGGCTTTAAACAAGAGGATAATGAATCCCTTTATAATGCCTGGGAGAGGTATAGAGGTATGCTTAGAAAATGCCCCTCTGAAATGTTTTCAGAGTGGGTACAGTTAGACATCTTCTACTATGGGCTCACAGAAAAAGCTCAGATGTCTTTAGACCACTCAGCTGGTGGATCTATACACATGAGGAAGACAATTGAAGAAGCTCAAGAGCTTATAGACACTGTTGCTAGAAACCAATACTTATATTCTATCAATGAGTTCGTCGCAAAGGAGGAAGTCATGGCATTAGTCACTGACCCTAATCCTCAAGAACAGATGAATGAGCTTAATCAACAATTGCTCCTGATGACTGAACAGTTAGCAGAATTTAAAGAAATGCTCCATGATACTAAGGTTGCTAACAAGAGCATAGAACTGCAGTTGAATCAAGCAAAACAGCAAATATCTAAACAGATAACAGAGGAATGTCAAGCAGTTCAACTGAGGAGCGGGAAGACACTGAATACCTCTGCTCAAAAGAGCAGAAAACCAAACAAGGAACAATTGACAGAGGATAACCAAACCACTGTTCAAAATCCCTCTGAGAACAGTAAGAGCCCAGAGAGGAATATTATTGGCGTTCAAACGCCAGAAAGGGAAGGAAAGCTGGCGTTAAACGCCCATTCCTTGCCCAGTTCTGGCGTTCAAACGCCAGAAAGGAAAGAAAAACTGGCGTTAAACGCCCATTCCCTGCCCAGTTCTGGCGTTTAAACGCCAGAAAAGGGGGAAAAGCTGGCGTTTAACGCCCATTTTCCACCCAATCCTGGCGTTCATACGCCAAGGGAGGATCAGACACTTGAGAGTGCTGACAGTAATCCCTCTAAAAAGGCTTCTTCAACCACTTCTGTAAGGAATAAACCTGCAGCATCTAAGGTTGAAGAATATCAAGCCAAGATGCCTTATCCTCAGAAACTCCGCAAAGCGGAACAGGATAAGCAATTTGCCCGCTTTGCAGACTATCTAAGGACTCTTGAAATAAAGATCCCGTTTGCAGAGGCACTTGAGCAAATACCTTCTTATGCTAAGTTTATGAAAGAGATCTTAAGTCATAAGAAGGATTGGAGAGAAACTGAAAAAGTGTTTCTCACTGAAGAATGCAGTGCAGTCATTCTGAAAAGCTTACCAGAAAAGCTTCAAGATCCTGGAAGCTTTATGATACCATGCACATTAGAGGGCGCCTGCACCAAGATAGCCCTATGTGATCTTGGAGCAAGCATTAATCTAATACCTGCATCCACTATCAGAAGGCTTGGGTTGGCAGGAGAAGTCAAACCAACCAGGATATGCCTCCAACTTGCTGATGGCTCCATTAAACACCCATCAGGCATAATAGAGGACATGATTGTCAAGGTTGGGCCATTTGCCTTTCCAACTGACTTTGTGGTGCTGGAAATGGAGGAGCACAAGAGTGCAACTCTCATTCTAGGAAGACCTTTCCTAGCAACTGGACGAACTCTCATTGATGTACACAAAGGGGAAGTAACCCTGAGAGTCAATGAGGATGAGTTCAAGTTGAATGCTGTGAAGGCTATGCAGCATCCAGACACACCAGATGACTGCATGGACGCTGACATTATTGATTCTCTGGTAGAAGAGATCAATATGGCTGAAAGCCTAGAATCAGAGCTTGGGGACATCTTCAAAGATGCTCAACCTGATCAAGAAGAACTAGAGGAAGTAAAGGAATTTTCGAAAATTCCTCAGGAAGAGGATAAACCTCCCAAACCTGAACTCAAACCTCTACCACCATCCTTGAAGTATGCATTTCTGGGAGAGGGTGACACTTTTCCAGTGATTATAAGCTCTGCTTTGAATCCACAGGAAGAGGAAGCACTGATTCAAGTGCTAAGGACGCACAAGACAGCTCTTGGGTGGTCCATAAGTGATCTTAAGGGCATTAGCCCAGCTAGATGCATGCACAAAATCCTGTTGGAGGATAATGCCAAACCAGTGGTCCAACCACAGAGGAGGCTAAATCCAGCCATGAAGGAGGTGGTGCAGAAAGAGGTCACTAAATTATTAGAGGCTGGGATTATTTATCCTATTTCTGATAGCCCCTGGGTGAGCCCTGTCCAAGTTGTTCCCAAAAAGGGAGGCATGACAGTGGTTCATAATGAAAAAAATGAACTGGTTCCTACAAGGACAGTCACAGGGTGGCGTATGTGTATTGACTATAGAAGGCTCAATACAGCCACCAGAAAGGATCATTTTCCTTTACCATTCATAGACCAAATGCTAGAAAGACTAGCTGGTCATGACTATTACTGCTTTTTGGATGGCTATTCAGGCTACAACCAAATTGCAGTAGACCCCCAGGACCAAGAGAAAACAGCATTTACCTGCCCTTCTGGCGTGTTTGCCTATAGGAGAATGCCTTTTGCTCTGTGCAATGCACCTGCAACCTTTCAGAGGTGCATGCTCTCTATCTTCTCAGACATGGTAGAGAAATTTCTGGAAGTCTTCATGGATGACTTTTCAGTATATGGAGACTCATTCAGCTCCTGTCTTAACCACCTATCACTTGTCCTGAAAAGATGCCAAGAGACTAACCTGGTTTTAAACTGGGAGAAATGTCACTTTATGGTGGCTGAAGGAATTGTCCTTGGGCACAAAATTTCAAGCAGGGGAATAGAGGTGGATAAGGCAAAGGTAGAGGTAATTGAAAAATTACCACCACCTGCCAATGTTAAGGCAATCAGAAGCTTTCTTGGGCATGCAGGATTCTACAGAAGGTTTATAAAGGATTTTTCAAAAATTGCCAAACCTCTGAGTAATCTGCTAGCTGCTGACACTCCATTTATCTTTGATAATGAGTGCCTGCAGGCATTTGAGACCCTGAAAGCTAAGCTGGTCACAGCACCAGTTATCTCTGTACCAGATTGGACATTGCCATTTGAATTAATGTGTGATGCCAGTGATCATGCCATTGGTGCAGTGTTGGGACAGAGGCATAACAAGCTTTTGTACGTCATTTATTATGCCAGCCGTGTTCTAAATGACGCACAAAAGAACTACACAACCACAGAAAAAGAATTACTTGCAGTGGTTTATGCCATTGACAAGTTTAGATCCTACCTAGTGGGATCAAAGGTGATTGTGTACACTGACCATGCTGCTCTTAAATACTTACTCACAAAGCAGGATTCAAAACCCAGGCTTATCAGATGGGTGTTGCTTCTGCAAGAGTTTGATATAGAAATAAGAGACAGAAAAGGGACAGAGAACCAAGTGGCTGATCATCTGTCCCGAATAGAACCAGTAGCTGGGGCGTCCCTCCCTTCTACTGAGATCTCTGAGACTTTCCCAGATGAGCAACTCTTTGCCATTCAGGAAGCTCCATGGTTTGCAGACATGGCAAACTATAAAGCTGTGAGGTTCATACCCAAGGAGTACAGCAATGTGCAAAGAAAGAAATTAATTTCAGATGCAAAGTACTACCTCTGGGATGAACCATATCTCTTTAAGAGATGTGCTGACGGAGTGATCCGCAGATGTGTACCCAGAGAAGAAGCACAAAAGATCTTATGGCATTGCCATGGATCACATTATGGAGGACATTTTGGAAGTGAGCGAACAGCCACTAAAGTCCTCCAGTGTGGCTTCTACTGGCCTACTCTCTATAAAGATTCCAGAGAGTTTGTGCGTAACTGTGACAGTTGCCAAAGAGCTGGTAACCTGCCTCACGGATATGCCATGCCTCAACAAGGGATATTAGAGATAGAATTGTTTGATGTATGGGGAATTGACTTCATGGGGCCATTCCCACCATCATACTCAAACACTTACATTCTGGTGGCAGTGGACTATGTATCTAAGTGGGTAGAAGCAATTGCTACACCCACTAATGATACCAAGACCGTGCTAAAATTCCTCCAGAAAAACATCTTCAGCAGATTTGGTGTTCCCAGAATATTAATCAGTGATGGGGGCTCTCATTTCTGCAACAAACAGCTATACTTTGCTATGGTTAGATATGGAATCAGCCATAAAGTGGCAACTCCGTATCATCCACAGACAAATGGGCAAGCTGAAGTCTCTAACAGAGAACTAAAAAGAATCCTAGAACGGACTGTGATGGCCCGAAGAAAGGATTGGGCAAAGAGCTTGGATGATGCTCTGTGGGCATACAGAACAGCATTCAAGACTCCTATAGGAACCTCTCCATACCAACTGGTGTATGGGAAGGCCTGTCATTTGCCTGTGGAACTGGAACATAAAGCCTATTGGGCAACCAGATTCCTAAACATGGATGCTCAGTTAGCTGGTGAGAAAAGACTGCTCCAGCTAAATGAGCTAGAGGAGTTCAGACTCAATGCCTTTGAAAATGCAAAAATTTATAAGGAAAAGGCAAAGAAGTGGCATGACAAGAGATTGTCAACCAGAGTCTTTGAGCCAGGACAAAAAGTTCTGCTCTTCAACTCCAGGCTCAAATTGTTTCCAGGAAAACTCAAATCCCGGTGGAGGGGTCCGTATGTGATTACAGGAGTGTCACCATATGGATATGTTGAGCTTCAGGATATTGATTCTGACAAGAGGTTCATTGTCAATGGACAGAGAATCAAGCACTATCTTGAAGGAAATTTTGAGCAGGAATGCTCAAAACTGAGACTTGAGTGATTCCTAGCAGAAGTCCAGCTAAAGACAGTAAAGAAGCGCTTGCTGGGAGGCAACCCAGTCATTAGGAAGGTATATAATCAGTTCTTACAGAGGCAAGTATCAAAAATGAAGGAATTCACAGAGTTACAGAGGGATTCAGCTCAAAAAGCAGAGAAAATGAGCTTACTGGCGAAAAAACGCCAGTAAGGGGCATTTTGGGCATTTAACGCCAGGAATGGTGCCATTTTGGGCGTTAAACGCCAGAATGGGCACCATTCTGGGCGTTTAACGCCAGGTGTGCAGCATCCTGGGCGTTCTGAAAAACGCCCAGTGACAAAGGATTTCTGGCGTTTAACGCCAGCCAGGGCACCTGGCTGGGCGTTAAACGCCCAAAAAGGGTAGCAAATGGGCGTTAAACGCCAGAATGGGTGCCATTCTGGGCGTTTAACGCCAGCTTGGTGGGGGGACCACAATTTTGTTTTTAATTCAATTTTTTTTCAAACTTTCCTTTTTTCACCTATACTTTTCTACAAAATCACACTTCAATCATTCATCATTCACTTTCAAATCTTCAAAAATCAAAACCATTCTTCAAATTTATTTCAAATCAATTACAAACATTGTTCAAAAATTTCACCCTTTTCTCAATTTCTTTCCATATCTTCTCAAATCTCCTTTCAAATTTCTCTCTTCTTTTTCGAAAACTCCCCTCCCCACCTTATAAATACACGTTTGGCTCCCTCATTCCATCACACCATTCGAATTTTCTCTTCCTCCCCCTCTCTTCTCTCTTTTCTTTTGCTTGAGGACAAGCAAACCTCTAAGTTTGGTGTGCTTTTCCGTGATCACTAAGCCAAGATTCTTCAAGATCATGGCTCCTAAGGGAAAACAAACCAATTTAAGAGGCAAGAAAGAGAATAATCCAAAGAATCTTTGGAATCAAGAGAAGTTCTTAACCAAAGAACATGAAGACCACTATCACAAAATAATGGGTCTGAGGTCAGTGATCCCGGAAGTAAAATTTGATCTGAAAGAAGATGAATATCCGGGGATCCAAGAGCAAATTCGAAACAGAGGTTGGGAAGTTCTAACCAATCCAGAGACAAAGGTTGGAAGGAACATGGTTCAGGAATTCTACTCAAATCTGTGGCTGACAGATAAGCAGAGAATGACTGGAACCGCTTACCATACCTACAGAACCATGGTCAGAGGGAAAGTTATGTACTTCCATCTGGACAAAATAAGAGAAATCTTCAAATTGCCTCAACTGCAAGATGATCCTGACTCCTTTAATAGGAGGATGGTGAGAGTAGACAAAGGGTTAGATCAAGTTCTAGAGGACATATGCCTCCCTGGAACTAAGTGGATAACGAATTCTAAAGGTGTCCCAAACCAACTCAAGAGAGGAGACCTCAAACCAATTGCAAGAGGTTGGCTAGACTTCATTGGGCGTTCCATATTGCCCACTAGCAACCGTTCTGAGGTTACCATCAAGAGAGCAGTAATGATTCATTGCATTATGCTTGGAAGAGAAGTGGAGGTGCATCATGTGATTGCTTGTGAGATCTACACAATTGCAAATAAGAATTCCACTGAAGCCAAATTGGCTTACCCAAGCTTGATCTCCTTGCTCTGTAAAGAGGCTGGGGTGAAGATGGGAGTAGATGAGTTCATACCCATTGAACATCCAATCACCAAGAAGTCAATGGAAGGACAAGTGCAAGACAACTCTATCAAAAGGAGGGCGCATGAGTTCCTCCCTGAATTCCCTGAAATTGGCTACTGGGCCAGCCTAGAGGCATCTACCAACAAGTTGCAAGAGACTATGGAGCAACTGAAGGAAGAACAGCAGAATCAAAACTGCATGCTCTGCAAATTGCTGAAGGAACAAGAGAAGCAGGGGCGTGAAATTCAAGAGATGAAACGCCAAAAGCTCTCCTCCCAAGCTGAGGGAGCATCCACTTCTCAAAATCAAGGTTGTTGAGTCCTAACTCTGTGAAAACCTCTATCATTAGGAGCCTATTTTTTTCGTTTTTATTTTGTTTTTCTATTTCTAGTTTCATCTTATATTTATTTTCTGAGTCTTGTTCTTAATTCATAATTAATAAAATTAAAGTTTATGCCTTAAAGCTATGAATGTCCTATGAATCCATCACCTCTCTTAAAAGAAAAATGCTTTAATCACAAAAGAACAAGAAGTACAGGGTTTCGAAATTTATCCTTGAAACTAGTTGAATTAGTTTGATGTGGTGACAATACTTTTTGTTTTCTGAATGAATGCTTGAACAATGCATATGTCTCTTGAATTTGCTGTTTTAAGAATGTTAAAAATTGTTGGCTCTTGAAAGAATGAGGAGAAAGAGAACTGTTATTGAGGATCTGAAAAATCATAAAAATGATTCTTGAAGCAAGAAAAAGCAGTGAAAAAAAAAATTTCGAAAAAAAAGAAAGAAGAAAAAAAAAGAAAGAAATAAAGTTGTGAACCAAGGCAAAAAGAGTGTGCTTAAGAACCTTGGACACCTCTAATTGGGGACTTTAGCAAAGCTGAGTCACAATCTAAAAAGGTTCACCCAATTATGTGTCTGTGGCATGTATGTATCCGGTGGTAATACTGGAAGACAGAGTGCTTTGGGCCACAGCCAAGACTCATACACTAGCTATGTTCAAGGATCATCACACTTAACTAGGAGAATCAATAAACACTATCTGAGTTCTGAGTTCTCATAGATGCCAATCATTCTGAACTTCAAAGGATAGAGTGAGATGCCAAAACTGTTCGGAGGCAAAAAGCTACTAGTCCCGCTCATCTAATTGGAGCTATGTTTCTTTGATATTTTGGAGTCTATAGTATATTCTCTTCTTTTTATCCTATTTTGATTTTCAGTTGCTTGGGAACAAGCAACAATTTAAGTTTGGTGTTGTGATGAGCGGATAATTTATACGCTTTTTGGCATTGTTTTTAGTATGTTTTTAGTATCTTTTAGTTAGTTTTTATTATATTTTTATTAGTTTTTATTTAAAATTCACTTTTCTGGACTTTACTATGAGCTTGTGTGTTTTTCTGTAATTTCAGGTATTTTCTGGCTGAAATTGAAGGTTCTGAGCAAAAATCTGATCCAGAGACTGAAAAGGACTGCAGATGCTGTTGGATTCTGACCTCCCTGCACTCGAAGTGGATTTTCTGGAGCTACAGAAGCCCAAATGGCGCGCTCTCAACGGCGTTGGAAAGTAGACATCCTGGGCTTTCCAGCAATATATAATAGTCCATACTTTGCCCAAGATTTGATGGCCCAAACCGGCGTAGCAATTCGGCCTCAGAAATTCCAGCGTTAAACGCCGGAACTGGCATAAAAGTTGGAGTTAAACGCCCAAACTGGCATGAAAGCTGGCGTTTAACTCCAGAAAAGGTCTCTACACGAAATTACTTCATTGCTCAGCCCAAGCACACACCAAGTGGGCCCGGAAGTGGATTTTTCTGTCATTTACTCATTTCTGTAAACCTTAGGATACTAGTTTTACTATTTATAGGATCTTTTGACATTGTATCCGTACCTTATGACCTCATAACATTTTTTACACGTTTCTTGTACCTTCCACGGCATGAGTCTCTAAACCCCATGGTTGGGGGTGAGGAGCTCTGCTGTGTCTTGATGGATTAATGCAATTACTACTGTTTCTTATTCAATCATGCTTGCTTCCATTCTAAGATATCACTTGCTCTTAATCCGGATGAATGTGATGATCCGTGACACTCATCATCATTCTCAACTATGAACATGTGCCTGACAACCACCTCTGTTCTATCTTAGATTAAGTAGATATCTCTTGGATTCTTTGATCGGAATCTTCGTGGTATAAGCTAGAACTGATGGCGGCATTCAAGAGAGTCCGGAAGGTCTAAACCTTGTCTGTGGTATTCTGAGTAGGACTCAATGATTGAATGACTGTGACGTGCTTCAAACTCCTGAAGGCGGGGCGTTAGTGACAGACGCAAAAGAATCACTGGATTCTATTCCGGCCTGATTGAGAACCGACAGATGATTAGCCTATGCTGTGACAGGGCATCAGGGACGTATTTTCACTGAGAGGATGGGAGGTAGCCACTGACAACGGTGAAACCCTACATACAGCTTGCCATGGAAGGAGCCTTGCGTGTTTGATGAAGATGACAGTAGGAAAGCAGAGATTCGGAAGATGGAGCATCTCCAAAGCCTCAGCCTATTCTCCATTACTGCAAAATAAGTACCTTTTTCATGTTCTTTTGCTTTTTACAATCAATCCTGATAATTTCTGATATCCTGACTAAGATTTACAAGATAACCATAGCTTGCTTCAAGCCGACAATCTCCGTGGGATCGACCCTTGCTCACGCAAGGTATTACTTGGACGACCCAGTGCACTTGCTGGTTAGTTGTGCGGAGTTGCAAAAGTGTGATTGCAATTTCGTGCACCAGCGGGCCCCCTCAACAACTCGAACTTTAAAGAAGTAGTTCTTGAAGTCCTTAAAGGACTCATCATACATCGCAAAAACTTTATGGCCCTGGGCGGACTGAAAAGAAACCCAAGAAGCTTTCTTTTTTGAAGAACCGTCAGGCTTGGCGGAAACAAACAAGTAAAGAAAAAGAGTTTGGGAAGGTGTTACATCTAGTTCACGACAGAGAAGTTGAAAAATTTTAATAAAATCCCAGGAATTAAGGTGAAGCTGGGATGGAGCAATATTACACGACCACAACAGGTCGGTCTCAAAAGCAGTAAAAGGAAAAGTAACATTCAACTGGCTGAAGAAGTATTCATAGGCATAGAAGAAGGGACGCTCCCTCTCAATGGAAGTCGGAAAACAAACTCTCTCATCAGAATCAGGAGCAACAAGCTCGTAATCCTCCTCATGAGCATTGTTACCACAAATCCTATGGCGCTTCCTCAGCTCTGTGCAAAATTCAGCATCCACAACAGAAACACACAACAAAACAAGGGAGTCCAGCCAATCGGACATCCCCTCGGGAACTCTGGAAGACATCTCTACAATGTTATTGCGAGAAGACATGAGGCCAACTAATCCTACAAGGAAGAAAAGAAGATAGGGGTTACTACAAACATCTCGGACAAAGGGAGAAAATAACTCAATACTTCTCAGATGATGAACCAACGAAAAGGAAAACCCCAAGACTCAAACCAAAGTCCTGGGGCATCCTTTGGAGGCAGTAACAAAGCAAGGTTTCTAGAAATACTCTACAGCTTGCATCCCAGCATTTCTCAAAAAGAATTCAAAACAATAAACGCTCTCCATCAAAGAAAAACACAGCAAATCATTACGAGCCTACCAAGCAAAAAGCATTCTAAAACATCAAGCACGCCAAGCAGAGACCATTAAAGATGCAACCTTTTTTCAAAGATCAGACAAAAAGCAATCTCCAAAAGTGAGGAACAGATGCAAATTTTCTATCAGTATCAGACAGGAAACAACCAGAAGCAACAGTAA
Source organism: Arachis stenosperma (assembly GCF_014773155.1). NCBI lineage: Eukaryota > Viridiplantae > Streptophyta > Magnoliopsida > Fabales > Fabaceae > Arachis > Arachis stenosperma. The sequence goes on along the minus strand of NC_080383.1, from coordinate 18,233,476 downwards.
AACCCCAAAAAGCCTCAAAAGAAAAAATCCCAGAAAATTCAAAAGAGAAAGATAGGAAAAGCATGTTACAACAACAAGCAAATACATGACCACGAAAAGATTCAAACTTTCAAACATGCAAAACCAGAACTTCACCAAAAAACTAAAGACGAAGCTACGAAAGACGCAAGAAAGCTAGTACCAACCTGAGAAGAGCAGCGAGATTCAAAGAAACCGAAGATGGAAGACGAAATCTGGGAACGCTTTCTCACAAAGAATGCGAACAAGAGTAATGTCACAGGAAGAAACGCAAGATTCCAGGCTCCAGAAACGCCAAAACGATGCCGCAACACAAAGAAAGCAGAAGTGCAAACAAAAAACAGAGAGTGGAGAGAACTGAGAAAAGAAGTTACGGAAAAGGAAAAAGGAGAGAAACCGTTTCTAGGTTTTCAAAATCAAAAGTAAAGAGCCTAGGGGAAACGGGGCAATTAATGCTCAAAATTAAAGAAAGCATTAAACCCTCGCACGTTCCCAAAAAAGCGCCAATATAAAAGCGCGCGTCTTTTAGAGGAAACGTTCTACATTCAAAGCTGCTACAAAAGAAACAACGAAATGCTTAAGTTCGGCTTCACTAAAGAAGGACCGAAGTCAAAGGACTCGACCTCGAAAAAAGAAGACCGAGCTCAAGCAGGGGCACTGTTCATACACTGGGTCGAACTGTCCGACCCGGGATGTTCGGCGGAAAAAGCGACCGACCTCTTCAGGTCAGGACAACCCGATCTCTTTTCCAAAGAGCTCGGCCAAATCAACAGGAAGGCCCAAATAGAGGAACATGCCCCAGAATCTTGAGGCAGCCCAAGCCTACAGAGAGAAGGGCGGTTCCCTTGAAGATAAGATGACCTCACTTAAAGATAAAGATAAGATAAGATAACTAACTTATCTTATCTACAGAAGGTCACATCTCACCATTATAAATACATTGGAGCACCCAGGTATAACTCATACTCTAATTCTACTCAATACCTGCTTAATACCCTTGCTAACTTAAGCATCGGAGTCCCTTGCAGGTACCCCCCACCCTCCGGCGACGAAGGATCAGCAGCACTTTCAGTTCTACAAGTCGGACACACCAGCTCCGGCGGCTATATACCTGCGAGACACATCGGCTCCGACCAACACAGAAGATCTCGACCGAGATCGACCTACAGTTTCAGGTAACCCATGGAACACCTACCAAGACACATCCAGAATGCCATGGGACACGACAAATTGCGGGCAACCTACCTTTTCCCGCCTTGGTCTCAGATCTTGTCTCAGCAACCGGAGTCTCCTACAGAGCTGGAGACACCAAAACCATGCTTCCACGGGATGATCAGTACGTCCCTAACGGAAAATATCTCAGGCCACCAACAGCCACTACCAGCCAGTCCGTAGAACAAGCTACAGACGTTCCTCCTTCTACACCACAAGCACCTTCAATAAGTCAGCTGCTCCATCAAATACTGGAGAGGTTGGACCGACAAGAATAAAAGGCAAAGCTATGAGAGCGCCGCAACCAGTGTCGATTCAAATACCTCAAGGAGCTACTCACAGGCAACCACAAACCTGACAAGGACCCAGACACTCCGGACTCCACTTCCTTTACCAACACAGGGAGCCATGACGGTGCCAACTGTGGAGATACTGCTACTAGCTCACCTTTGTTCCTGACAGATGGCACCGAGGATGGTGCAAAGCCTTAAGTGTGGGGAGGTCGGTCAGTACCTGACTTCCAGAGGTAATTTCTCTTCCCTAACACCAATTTCTTTTTTTTTTAGAATAGGATAGATTGCATAGTAATAGGTTAATTGCATGCATGTTCTACTTGATTGAAAAGATAATAAGTTTCTTTTAAGACCCTATTTTTGAAAAATTTCACTAATTTAAATCAAAACCTTTATGTTAAATTTGTTTGAAGTTGTAATTGGAACATGGTTTTTGAGCTAAAGAACACACAACCTGTGAGACTTTGAGCCTAAATACATGGTTACATTATTTAACCATAAATACCTTTTCTTGTGTTTACTTCTCTATGATTGTAATCTGAATTTTATTTTATCCTATATGTCCAATGTTAATGTGTTATATGCATGCATATGATTGAGGCCATTATTTGTTTAGCTCACTTATCCCAAATAACCCTACCCTTTTAATTACCTTTGTTAGCCACTTTGAGCCGTTTTAATCCCATTTATTCTACATTTTACCACATTACTAGTCTTAAGCAGAAAAACTATTAAATATCTCAATTGAATCTTTGGTTAGCTTAAGATAGAAATTGTGTGTTAATCGAGTTTGGGAAGATTGCGGGAAAAAAGGTTAATAAAGGAATGTGTCATGATGAAATAATGGAAATTTGGGTACCTACTCATGTGAAACTATAAAAGAAAATTAAAAATCTATATGCATTGATAAGCTAAAAAAAAAAGCACGCGACAGCGTCGCCAACGTGTCCGCGTCATAGGTGCGTTGGGAAGAAAATAAAATGAACAGAGAGTCACGCGAAAGTGTGGCTGAAGGCGTGTCTCTGGCACAATTTGACCCACGCAACTGCGTAGATGACGCAATCACGTCATTAGTAACATGGCCTCCCCACGCATCTGCGTCAACCACGCGAACGCGTGGCCCTGCAATTCGACGTAAAAAGGGTGTATGGCAGTAAGTTGAGCTGGAGTTGGGCTGGACTCGTGCTAGAAGCACAAGCCCTACCACGTGAACGCGTGCTCCACGTGTCTGCGTCGGTTTCAAAGTCTAGCCCTTCACGTGATCGCGTAGCCTCGCGTTCACACAACTCTCTGTATGAAAACTCATTTTGCCAAATTTCAGGGTGACGCGTTCGCGTGGTGGACGCGATCGCGTGAAGGGCCAGACTTTGAAACCGACGCGGATGCGTGGAGCACACGTCCGCGTCGTAGGGCTTGTGCTTCTAGCACGAGTCCAGCCTAAGTCCAGCTCAACTTACTGCCATACACCCTATTTACGTCGAATTGCAGGGCCACGCGTTTGCGTGGTTGACGCGGACGCATGGGGAGGCCTTGTTACTAATTACGCGATTGCGTCATCCACGTAGTCGCGTGGGTCAAATTGTGCCAGAGGCACGCCTCCAGCCACACTTTCGCGTGACTCTCTGTTCATTTTATTTTCTTCCCAACGCACCTATGACGCGGACGCGTCGGCGATGCTGTCGCGTGCATTTTTTTTATATAATTATGCAATATGCAAATGCAGATGCAAACTATAGGCACTAGTACTGAGAAGAGTTATTGAAAAAGGAAATTAAGGAGAGGGGAAGGAACGATCATACCATGGTGGGTTGTCTCCCACCCAGCACTTTGCTTTAACGTCCTTAAGTTGGACGCTCCACTAGCTCAATCTTCTGCTGTGGATGGATCTTCCAAGAGGAAGATCTCTAGCTCCTGGTTTTTCGCCATCTTTTTGCCATGAAATAACTTCAAGCGATGTCCATTGACCTTTATAAGTTCAGAGCTTGAAGGATGGCTCAAGTGAAAGACTCCGTATGGCTCCGCCCTCTCTACTCGATAGGGACCGTCCCGTCTGGAGCTCAGCTTGCCTGGCATGAGCCACATTCTGGAGTTGTAAAGGAGGATTAAGTCCCCAGGTTGGAACTTTCTTCTCTTGATGTTCTTATCATGTACAGCTTTCACCTTCTCTTTATACAGCCTGGAGTTTTCATAAGCTTCTAGGCGAAGGTTCTCTAATTCTTGCAGTTGCAACTTCCGTTCAGCTCCGGCTTTCTCATAGTCTATGTTGCATTCTTTTACTGCCCAGAAGGCTTTGTGTTTTAACTCAACTGGGAGATGACAGGCCTTTCCATAAACTAAGCAGAAAGGACTCATCCCAATTGGTGTCCTGTATGTTGTCCGATATGCCCAGAGCGCATCTTGGAGCCTGGTGCTCCAGTCCTTTCTATGAGGCTTGAGTATCTTTTGCAGTATGCGCTTTATCTCTCTGTTAGACACCTCTGCTTACCCATTAGTCTGGGGGTGATAGGCTGTTGATACTTTATGAATTATCCCATGCCTCTTCAGTAATCATGTTAGTCTTTTGTTACAAAAGTGAGTGCCTTGATCGCTCACGATTGCTCGTGGTGATCTAAAGCGACAAATAATATGGTTTCTAACAAAGGAAACAACAGTGTTAGCATCATCAGTACGGGTTGGAATTGCTTCCACCCATTTAGAAATATAATCTACAACTAACAGTATATAGAGGTGACCATTAGAATTTGGAAATGGATCCATGAAGTCAATGCCCCAAACATCAAAAATTTCACAGAAAAGCATAATTTGTTGAGGCATTTCGTCCCTCTGGGATATATTACCAAATCTTTGGCAGGGAGAATAATATTTACAAAGGTCAGCAGCATCTTTAAAAAGAGTAGGCCACCAGAATCCACAGTCTAAAACTTTTCTAGCTGTTCGTTGAGGGCCAAAATGTCCTCCACTCTCAGATGAGTGGCAGGCCTCTAAAATGGACTGAAATTCTAATTGAGGTACACACCGTCTAATTACCTGGTCAGCACCATACCTCCATAGATATGGATCATCCCATACATAGTATTTGGACTCGCTTTTCAACTTGTCTCTCTGATGCTTAGTAAAATCAGGAGAAAAAGTGTGACTAACTAGATAATTAGCTACAGGTGCATACCAGGGAACTACATCAGATACTGCCTGTAAGCTATCAAATGGAAAATTATCATTGATAGAAATTGAGTCATTTTTAATGTGCTCAAGGCGACTCAAGTGGTCTGCTACTAAATTTTGGTTACCACTCCTATCTTTAATTTTCAAATCAAATTCTTGTAGCAAAAGCATCCAACATGTTAGCCTTGGTTTAGACTTTTTTGTAGCTATTAATTTTTTTAGAGCTGCATGGTCTGAGTACACTACTACCTTAGTACCAAGTAAATAGGCTCGGAATTTATCCAGAGCAAAAACAATAGCTAGAAACTCTTTTTCAGTAGTAGTGTAATTAGATTGAGCAGCATCTAAAGTCTTAGATGCATAAGCAATTACAAAAGGATCGTTACCTTCATGCTGAGCTAGTGCTGCTCCTACTGCATGATTGGAGGCATCACACATGATTTCAAATGGTTGACCCCAGTCTGGTCCCCTCACAATCGGAGCTTGAGTCAAGGCGGTCTTCAGCTTATCAAATGCTTGTTTGCAATCTTCACTGAACTCGAACTCAATATCTTTCTGCAGTAGTCTGGATAAGGGTAGTGCTACCTTACTGAAGTCCTTAATGAATCTCCTGTAAAAACCTGCATGGCCAAAGAACGAATGGACTTCCCTCACAGAGGAGGGGTAAGGTAAACTAGATATAACATCCACCTTTGCTGGGTCTATAGAGATACCAATATCAGAAACAACATGTCCTAGAACAATTCCTTGTTTCACCATAAAATGACACTTTTCAAAATTTAAAACAAGGTTTGAACTAACACACCTGTCTAATACTCTAGATAAACTATCCAAGCAAAGGCTAAATGAATCATCATATACGCTAAAGTCATCCATAAAAACTTTTATACAGGTCTCAATGAGATCAGAGAAAAGACTCATCATACACCTTTGGAAAGTAGCTGGTGCAAACACCTTATTCATCAGCCTTTGATGCGTGACTCTTGCATTTTTTAACCCAAAAGGCATGACCACATAGCAATAGTTTGCCCTTGGCGTGATGAAAGGTGTCTTTTCTTGATCCGGCTTGTACATCAGAATTTGATTATATCCCAAGTATGCGTCCATGAACGACAAGTATTGATACCCTGAGCTGGAGTCTACTAAGGTATCAATGTTTGGAAGTGGATATGGGTCTTTGAGACACGCCTTGTTCAGGTCAGTGTAATCGACACACATCCTCCACTTGCCATTTTGCTTTTTGACCAGTACCACATTTGCTAGCTGACGTGGCGGAAATTGACAGATTAAGAATTATTAAGAAAAATGGCGTTGTAAGTACAGCTCTTAACCAGCAAAAATCCACTTGTCAATTTAGAAAAGAGTTGTCACAAAATTAGAATTAAAATACTGGGAGTATGAGTCCTAGGTCGTCTCCCAATGAGTTGCAGAGAGATGTGCTATTTTATTAATCAGAGGTTTTCCAAAATAGTTTTGAGTTTGATAAACAGGAAATTAAAGCAGACAATTTATGTAATTTAAATAAAATTCTTGATCGGGAGAAGATTAATCGGAAGTTCTATCCTTGTTGGAATTTTCTCAAAATCAATTAATAATTAGTAGTTGTTTCTACTTAGTTAACCCTCAACGAATGAAGGAAGGTCAAGTTAAAAGTCAACTTCTATTCACAAGTTCTAATCCTCTCCCTTGGAAAGGATTAGAGTTAGTGACTAACAAGCCAACCAACAACGAACCAATTACAATTGAACTCTTGAGTATTCCAACTCAAGGTTCTCCTTTTAATCAACTCCCAATCAAGTTGGAAAACTACTCCATTATCATAAATGTAGACTTCACAAAATAAAGAGGGGACATAAAAAGAGACATGATAAATAATAATCAAAGAGATTAATTAAAAAATAAAAATAGTCTTTGTATTAATAAATTCTAAAAATAATTCAATTGTAACTCTGGAAAAATTAAGGATATGAAAGAGTAAGTAAAAAGTAGGTAAACAAACTAGAATGACCAGTTCCGGAGGTAGACTCTTTTCAATAGCCAAAGCCAAAATCTTCAAATCCTAAATTATGAGTGTAAAGAAAAATCTAGAGAAAGAGTAAAATCAAATCTAAAAAAACTAGAAATTATGCGAAATGAGAATTGTCTTTTGTCTCTGCATGTTCCCTGGCTCTAATATACGTTTCTGGGCCGAAAACTGGGTTAAAACGCGGCCCAGAATCTACGCCAGCGACTTCTGTAATTCTACAGATCTTGCACGTTACGCGACCGCGTCGTCTAAGCGTTTACGTCACTCAACATTTTTCGTGCCACGCGTGCACGTCATCCACGCATTCGCGTCACTCGTGCAGCTTCCAATTCACGCGTTTGCATCAGGCACGCGTTCGCGTCACTGAGATTTTTTTTCATTTCGCGCGGACGCGTGAGTCATGCACCTGCGTCACTTCTCGCTGGTCATCTCCCCAATTTCTTGTGTTCCTTCTATTTTCGCAAGCTTCCTCTCTATTCTCTAAGCCATTCCTGCCCTATGAAGTCTGAAACACTTAACGCACAGATCACGGCATCAAATTGTATAAAGGAGAATAAGAATATACAATTAAAGGATCTTTGGGAAGCAAGTTTTCAATCATAGAACAATTTTGGGAAGGAATTGTAAATACATGCAAATCATATGAATATGTGGGTGAAGACTTGATAAAACCACTCAATTAAACACAATATAAATCATAAAATAATGGTTTATCACTAGCCATGCCAGATATTTGATCTCTTTGATGAAGCGAGCTTCTAGGAGAACTTGTACTTGCTCTTCCACCACTTGGGCCCGTTTAGGTCCGAGCTTCCATCTTCTTTGCGGAACAGGTCGCGATCCGGGATACACTGACAGTTTATGTGACATGAGTTCGGGATCTATCCCTGGCATGTCGGAGGCTTTCCAGGCAAAGAGGTCGGAATTCTCTTGTAGGAGCCTTATAAGCTTCTGCTTCAGATCTTCTTTCAGGTTGGCTCCTATGTTGGTATTTTTTCCTTCCTCTTCTCTGACCTGTACCTCTTCAGTTTTTCTGCCGGGTTGTGGTCGTAACTCTTCTTTAGCTCTGACTCCTCCGAGCTCAATTGTGTGCACCTCCTTGCCCTTTCCTCTCAGGTTTAGGCTTTCATTATAACACTTTCTTGCCAATTTCTGGTCTCCCTTGATGGTTGTAATTCCCTCTGATGTTGGGAATTTCATGCAAAGGTGGGGGGTGGACACTACTGCTCTGAGCCGATTTAGAATTGTTCTGCCAATTAGAGCATTGTAGGCTGAAACCACATCAATGACTATGAAATCGATGCTTAGAGTTTTGGACTTTGCCCCTTTTCCAAAAGTTGGGTGTAGGGGTATGAATCCTAGTGGCTTTATTAGAGTATCCCCCACCCCATATAGGGTATCGGGGTAAGCTCTTAACTCCTTTTCATCCAGTCCCAGCTTATCAAACGCCGGCTTGAACAGGATATCGGCCGAGCTCCCCTGATCCACTAGAGTTCTGTGTAGATGGACATTGGCAAGGATCATGGTTATTACCACTGGATCGTCATGTCCAGGAATGATGCCTTGTCCATCTTCTTTAGTGAAAGAGATGGCTGGGAGCCCCCGACCTGATAGACTTTCTTTAGGTGCTTTTTGCGAGATGACTTTGTGAGACCACCTCCAGCAAACCCTCCTGAGATCATGTGTATATGTCTTTCCGGATTTTGTGGTGGCAGGTCTCTTCGGTTCTCGTCATCTCGCTTTCTCTTGCCATGATGGTCCGACCTTTTCATAAGATATCTGTCAAGCCAACCTTCTCTAACCAGCTTTTCTATCAAATTCTTTAGGTCATAACAATCGTTTGTTGAGTGACCATATAGCTTATGATACTCACAGTAGTCGCTACGATTTCCCCCCTTTTGTTTTTGATGGGCTTAGGGGGAGGTAGTCTTTCGGTGTGACAATTTTCCCTATAGATATCAACTAGGGAAACGCGTAGAGGAGTATAGAAGTGATATCTCCTGGGCCTTTCAGGGCCAACTTTCTCTTTTTTCTTGGGCTCTTTCTCCTTCTCTTTTGATGAGTGAGAGTGCCCAGGTCACCAACTTGGCTCTCTCAGCCTGGCATTTTCTTCCATGTTGATGTACTTCTCGGCTCTCTCCTGTACATCACTCAAATAAGTCGTGTGCCTTTTTGAGATGGACTTGGAGAAGAGACCTTCTCGGAGTCCATTTACTAGGCCCATAATCACTGCCTCTGTGGGTAGGTCTTGAACCTCTAAGCACGCATTGTTGAACCTCTCCATGTAGTCTCTCAGATGTTCTCCGATCTCCTGTTTTACTCTCAGGAGACTTGGTGCGTGCTTTACCTTGTCCTTTTGGATAGAGAATCGCATAAGGAACTTACGCAAGAGGTCATCGAAGCTAGTGACCGACCTTGGGGGGAGGCTATCGAACTATTTTATTTCTGCTTTCGTCAGGGTTGTCGGAAAAGCCTTGCAGCGAGTGGCATCAGAAGCGTCGGCTAAATACATCCGACTTTTAAAATTGCTTAGATGATGCTTTGGGTCAGTAGTGCCATCGTAGAAGTCCATGTCAAGGCTTTTGAAGTTCCTTGGAACTTTTGCCCTCATTATGTCTTCGCTGAACGAATCTTCTCCTCCCAATGGAGAGTCTTCTTGGTCACTGCGAGAGTTTTGACCTTTGAGAGCGAACTCTAGTCTTACAAGCTTTTCCTCAAACTCCTTTCGTCGCTTGATCTCGTTCCTCAAATTTCTCTCTGCCTCTCACTGTCGTTTCAGCTCTTGTTCCAACTGCTCCAGGCGCCCTTGGTGACCATGGAACAATCCCATAAAGTCAGCTGCATGGGGTTGTCCCTCCTTTCCTGATTCGCATCCTTTAGATGAGTTTTCCTTCGGGTCTTTCACCCCTGAGGTGCCTTCTCTGTGCTGGTTAGTCACCCCTTGATGAGAGACTATGGCTCTATTGTCGTTACCAATGTCTTGATTCTCTTGCTCAGAATCAGACATTGTGTTTCCATCCTCGTTCAAGTCGTCTGCCATCACTGGTTGATCTCTCAGCTCCCCAGCAACGGCGCTAATGTTACGGTGGATAACCGAATATTAATGGGCTGGACTTGTGAGGTTAGCCCAAACGTCAGGAGGAGGTGGTCTCCGACTTGGTTTACGTATGGGAGCCGCCGTCCAACTTGTGTGTATGATAGAATGGGAGTGGTACTAGCAAAGACACTCCGATGCCTAAGTCAGCAAAGGGTTTTACAGGTTTTTTAGAGTATTGGAACTTAGAGATACTTGAGGGATGTTAGTGTATTTATAGTGGTGAACCAATAACCACCGTTGGAGTAGTTCCACCTTTTAAGGAGGATAACCGTCACTTTATCTTAGGGTAGTTGAGATATGGCTCCTAAAAGTGGGTTGAGAGATTTTAGAGGCAGTTACTTATTTGAATAAGTGTTATCTGCCAGCTATTCTTCGATCCCGACTTCTTAGAGTGGAGTCTATATTCGATCCGACCTCTTATAAGGAGGTCGGCTGGTAGCAAAGGCTAATCTTTGAATTGGGCCTTTTTGGTTGATTTGGTCCTGGGCTCTAGCGTTGGGTCAGGGTATTAACAAGTATTATCTCCAAATTATATATAATAAATATTTAAAAAAAAGAAGTAAAAATATAGATTAAAAAAATAAGCAATAAAAATTTAAAACTAAATAAAAAACTAAAAAATATATGTATATAATAATAATATTTTTTATTTGAATTATATTATTTTATTAATTTTATTTTTTGTAAAACAAAAAGATAGCGAAAAATAGAAAATAAAAGAGAGAGAGAAAGATAAAGAAGAAGAATGAGAGAGAAAGTTTGTTAATTTAAAAAAAAATATTTTAATTGTAATAAAAAATATTTAGTGATATATTTTGATTTATTAAATTATTAATATAAAATATAAAATATAAAATATATATAGAGTGAAAATGGTAGAAAAAATAAAAAAAAAAGAGGTAGATAGGAGAATGTAAGAAGGAAGTTTATTTATTAATTTTGAATAAAAATATATTCTCTCAATTTTAATAAAAAATATATATGACATATTTTGATTATTAAATTAGTTAGTAATAATATATAATATATAATATAAATATATTTTAATTTTAATCTTTTACTTTTAATTTTAATTTAATTTAAATATAATTAGAGAATGTCATATTGTATATTTTGATTATTAAATTTATAATTGATCATTGATATATATATATATATATATATATATATATATATATAAGAGATAGAGTGGATAAAGGAATGAGATAGATAGAGAAAAAGAGAAGGAAAAGCAGAAAAATTTTAAAATTTAAAAGAAAAATTTAATTTCAATTATAATAAAAAATAACATTGTGATATATTTTGATCGTAAAATTAGTAATAGATAATAGATAGATAATAGGCAATAGATTTGATAGATGAAAGCTCTTTTGTTTTTACGGTGAGATCAGGCTTGTTGTATGTTTGAATAGTTTGATCATCAAGAAGGTATGAACATGTTTTTCCGTTCATAAGTTTCAAATATACTTTTAACAATTTAAACAAATAAGTTTTTGATATAATGCTTATAAAAAATTAAGCATTATGCTTTGGATGCTTGTGATGGTTTATTTATAACCGTCACAAAATCATACCTAGAAAAAGTAAAAAAAATTATCTAGTTTATAATATATAAATGTTAAAATATAAAACCCCCTTTTCAAAATAAGAAAATTACACAACATTTCTTATCAAAATATAATATGCAACAATTTTCATGTATAGAGTTAAATAGATCTTCGCGGGTTTTTTATGATTAGAAGATATGTAATAAACATTCACATTACATAATTTTATTTTTATTTTTACTTTTACTTAAAGTTTATAATTTTATATCATCATAAAAATAGATTTTTTAGAAATATAATGTAACACTCTATTATACAAAATTTTACGTTTAAGCCGGACAAACGAGATCGTAAGGATAGATAGCACATATATATAAAGATCGGAATTTCAAAAATACAGCTATCAAGCTCCAAACTCAACATGTGAAATGAAGGCCGATCAGGAGTATGTAATTATATATATTTATACAACGCAAAATATAACTCAAACTATAGAATAAACACATGTTTCTCCAAGTCAACTTCTAGGAGGGACAAAATACAAAATATACATGCAGAGATTCTATATACATATATACAGAGCTTTAAAACAAAATATAACAGCCAAAAGACAGTTCTTTGCTTGTAAAGAATGTCTCCAGACGCTCAATGATGTGCTTCTCGACCTGCATCTGAAAAATAACATAAATATGTATGAAATGAGAACCGGGGGTTTTCAACATGGTAAAGCTACCCACATAGTAATATAAAAGGTCCCGAAAAAGCAAGAGGCATTCCTAGAATTTCGACACTCGGATTTCAACTTAATGATCTAACTAAACCAGAAATTAAGTTATCTAATAAGGTATTCAAGTTCTAAATCTAACTTTAACCTAATACTTCACTTTCTGTCTTTTCCAATCCTCCGAATTATCGGTGGAACAACCCCCTTAACACCTCCACTAAGAGGGGTCACTCAGAAAATATACACATACAATTCAAGTAAGGAAAACACAAATAGAGGTGCAATTACAGCAAGTAGAATAAGTAGTAGATAGGTAGAGTTAAGCAATTAGGCAAACCAAAACAATACACACTCAAGTAAGACATACAAATGCACATGATTTATGCCTATCCTATAGCTAATGAGTCTCATATGTCGGTTATACAGCCAACCCGACATGTCCTAGTAACTAACCATCGGACAGTCTTTCTGTGTGCGCATCCCCAAGTTCAAAAATAATATCATGGAGTCAAACTCCAAGCCCAAATATAACATTCCATAGAGTCAAACTCCAAGCCCAATAATATAATATTCTATAGAGTCAAATTCCAAGCTTAATAATATAATTCCATGGGAAAATCCCAAGCTCAAATTTATATATATATGCATATCCATAGAGAAACCCGGAAAGTTAAAGTACTCGGTCACATCTTACGACAGATAGTCAACAATTACTCTCAAAATATACAAGCCACATAATAATCTCTTTTCTTTTTAAAATAACAATTTAAATTAAATCTTCAATTTTTATAGAAATTTCGCCAACATCTCCTCTAAAACTCAAACTTCTGCCACCCTTCAAGGGTCTCAACCACCAAACCAAACACCTCTAAGTCATTCAAATCATTTCAAATATCAAATTATTTCAAAATCAAACCAATTATAATATTAAATCTTTTTTCCAAAATCACCCAACTCCAATAACAAATTGCTTACAAAATCAAACCACACATCTCTCAACCAAACCATTCAATTCAATTTCACAAACTCACCATACAAAATCAAACCACACATCTCATCAACAATCTTCATTATTTTTTTATACTTATCCAAGACATAATCCAACACATACGAATTCATTCGTCCTTTGTACACATATCATGTACCATATACACAATCCATCAATAATTCATTCAGTTCATTCCTATATTAAGGTCTTCTAACCTAAATTTTCACGTGACATTATTAACTACAAGAAACCAATTAAAATCATACCTTGGCCGATTCCTCCTTAAACTTGAAACACTTCAAAAACTTCTTCTTTCACAAGTTCTAAACTTTCTAATGTCAATTTCTCGAGTTTAATCACCCAAATTTCGTTCCAAAGTACCAAATTGAACTCCAAATCAACAAGAACACAATCTAATTCACACAATATCACTATAGTCATCATAGGGTTCACTAATTCGATGATTCACAAAGGTTCAACAGTTTCTTACCTTACCCACGGATCAACTGGACAAAACCCAGTGATTTTCCATTGCTAGAGTTCACCTAAATCATCAAAATTACTCAATTTTTCAATACCCAAACTCAAAAATCTTGAAATTGAAGAGGGAAAGAGCTGGATGAGAAATGCAATCTTGTTTACCCCTTTGTTCGAATAAAATTGAAAAGAACTCCGAACAAATACGTAACCATTGACGGCTCGTCAATCGGAACTCCAGATCAAAAATTATGGACGATTGAATTTTCAAAGACGTTAGGTTTAGGTTTTTAACATTACTCTTCTTCCCTTCAGCGTAAAAATGAAAGAAAAGGGGACAAGAGGCTGAGCTCTTATGTTTGTTTGGTGGGACTTGGGTCCAGTTTGAATCCGGTTCGGTTTATTGGTCCAATTTTGAGTGAAAATCTTTAAAATTAGTATCAAAATTTGTATTTTTACTCCTCTAAATAAAAAATTTAATTTTCTAATTTTTTTGAATAATAATTAATTTATTAGCTAATTATTTATTTATTTCATGGAGTTTACATCCTACCCACCTAATTAAGAATTTTGTCCCCAAAATTCAGATCCAGTTACCTGAAAATAGGTAAGGATAGTCTTCTCTCATTTCTGACTTAAATTCCCAGGTGTGTTCCTCGATTCCAGCTCGACTCTAAGCAATCTTTACTAACAAAACTCCTTTTCCGCATAGGTGCTTAATACTAGTATTGTCAATTCTAACCGGAGTTATTTGACGCGCTAGATCCTCTCTCAGTTACACTTGTTCATGTTCTAAAATGTAATTGGCATCAGAAGCATACTTTTGAAACTACGAGACGTGAAATACGTTGTTTCGGTTTGAAAGATGTGGGGATAGATTTACCCGATACGTCACCGGCCTAATTCTCTTCAGAATCTGAAACGGTCCTTTTTTTTCTTGCTAACTCAGGTCCTATTACACTTCGGCTTCAATCTTGACTGCTCATCGGTTCTTGTTTGTTGAAGTAATCTTCACAAATATAGGACTTTCTTCTTAAAATTTGAAAGGTTTTCTCTTCAATTCCGCATAACTCTTCTGTCGACTTTTTATAATGAGAATCTTAACTGGAATTTGCTTGATCTTTGTTCCGTCGTCTCAGCTATCGTTTCGGGACCTAAGACACTTGATTCTCTGGGTTCACACTAACACAGAAGCGATTAACACCTTGTGCAACTTTACTATCTTCCTAACGTACAGTCTCCAATGCTCTGTCTTCATCTTCTGATACGTCAGGCACTTGGTCGCAAGTGATGTTGCGCCACCTTCCACTCTATGCCACTAAAATATCTGCTTTAATTCGTGGTGCATCTTAGTAACTTCAGGATGAATTCGAAAATCAGCTTTTGAGAACTTCAGGCCACAGTTTACGCCTCCACTTACAACATTTGGCATGCAAATCATTCCATTGTACCTCCAACTCCTTCTTTGTCACCTCGATCTTCTTTTTTATTTTCTTGTTCAATAGACTTCAACATCTTTAGTAAATTCTTACTATCGTGATGCGTTCTCCAAACTTCAGCCTCATCATTTTTTATAATTGCCATTAATTCAGTCCAACTCCTCCTGCCTATATCTCAACACCAAATTTTCAAACTTAACTTGGACATAATTCATACTTTCTAATTTTCTAAATAATATTAAGGACAATTATATACAAATTAAAGAAATTAAATCTAAGTAAGTAAATTATTTTAAACCAATCAACTAACAATTGGGTAAAACTTTTTATTTACAAACCCCCATAAAATCAATTAACAATTTTATGACATACACAACAAAGACTTTAACTAATAATACATCTCCATAATTCTTCTCATTCATGGTACACCTTATCATACATCTTGTTGAAGAAGTAAATTTTAGTAGCCTAATATATTATCGGTAGATGTATCCAATAGAAAAATTAATTTTATATAAACCCATCTACAACATGCGGTTCGATCAAATTTTTATACTAAGCGAATCATTTAAATTTATTTAAAAGGTATGTGGGTTGTTTGAAGTAATATGTGTACAACAGGACATAAGCAGAAGGCTCAATTGTGGAGGAAAAATTAAGTCTTTGTGTAATTAATAAGTTTAATAATTTTAATGATGCATGTAGTTTGCTCGTTATATTATGATCTGTATTTTCGTATTTTAATTAAGTTTTTACTAATTTGTTGGTTTTAATAAAAAAAAGCAGTTTCTCATTTCTTTATATGATTTTTTTTAAAGTTAGTTTACAATGAGTTATTAATTTTGTTATTGTTGTTGTTCTTAATACTGTTGTTATGATAATCATGATCTGATCTCTAATAATCATGATGATGAGCCGCTTATCCGGAGAGGTCAGAGGACACGGGTTCCACGTCGTTGCTTCACGGGGTCGCACCTGTTTAGATGATTTCTGTGCCGAGTTGTATGTTACCTATCTTCGTCTATGTATTTTGTTATGTGTTACTTCTTATCCACCTTTAGATGTATGTGTGTGTTACTATGAAAACATATATACTTTGCGTTTTGATGTTATTTAATTTCCGCATCATGTCTTATTTAATTTAATTCGTAGACTAATTTATTCCCATGTGCGTTCAATAGACATTTCGTTTAAAACTCTTTAAACGAAACATATTCATCAATTACGATCCCATGCACGTAACATATTCAGGTATGTTCCTTAGTAATTCGAACCATCTTGGTTCGATTTACAATTAGTGGAATTCGAACTAATTAGGTTCAAATTATGTGATGGCACCTATTCATATGTAATTTGAACCAATTAGGTTCGAATTATGTGTGTGTAGTTCGAACCAAATAGGTTCGATTTATATGCAAATGTAGTTCGAACCAAATAGATTCGAATTACATATAAGTATGCTTTGGCTCATTCGTAAATCACTCTTTAATTTGGCTTATTCATATAACAACTTTCCTCCAATGGTTTATTTGTGTTTTTTACCCTTAAACTACACCCATTCTATTTTACCATAACTTACCTTAATTTTTCTCTCATCAAAACCATTATTACCAAAAATGAATTTCTTCGATAATTACCAAAAAAATGACTAGGCCCATTTTTAACACATCTACACAAAGCAACCTAGTCTGAACAAGCTTTCAACTTGGCTGATAAAGACAATGCAAAATCATCAATACTTCTCAAGTATACAACCAGTCTCAACCCTACTAATAAACATAAAATGATGGTATAATAGAACAAATAAAAATGAAAGATTTTTTATCATGTTGTGCAAGGACAATATTCGTTAAAAAAATGGCTATGATCTTTCTATTATTCTTTTTATTGGAATATGCAATTTCTATTACGAGAGACATATGGTTTTATAAAGTGAATATTAAGTTTGGTTGGAGACTATACCAGGACGTTTATGTTTCAACCAATACTTAGTAATAACGAATGAATCTACCATGCAAGTTTGTGTTGATATATGGTAATAAATTTACTGTAATAATATTTATTAGGTTAATATTTAAATTTGCAGCAACTTTATGAATGGAGATTAATGTACAAAAAAAATGAGTATGTTTTTGTGACATGTGTATATAACTCTAAAAACATATTTGCTAAATTGAAAATAAAAAAATATTTAATATAAAAAAACTATCATAAAAAAACGTTTTAGACCATAAATTATACTTTTGATTAAGTAGACGTGCTTTACAAACAATTGAGTTAAATATTACATTACAGGAATAAATGAAGTTTATAGGATTATACATTATTGAGATGTTTTCAGATAAATTTGTATAAACTCCTAATAAAAGAGATGGTATATATGTTGATATTGTCCGTATTAGAATTGACATCTTCAGGCAGTTTGATTTCGATAAGGTTCTCAAAAAAGACAATAAAATTTTATGACCAACAAAATTACTCAATATATATTCTGGTTTAATTTAATATTATATACATATAATATTTTTTAAATAATATTGGCTAATTTTAATATTATTAAACAATTCTTTAAAAGCAATAAATTTATAAATAATATAATAATTTTGTTATAAAATTATTAAATTAAATTTTGGTTTAGTATTTTTCGAGGTAGCTTGTAAAATTTAATTTTTAAAAGATAATATTGTTTTTAAAAATTATAATATTTATGTTTATCAAATTAAATTAAAAATAATTTTTAATAAATAAGTACATAAATAAGTAACAATAATTAAGTTTGATAAAATAAATTTTAAAATTTAAAAGTACTATAATAGACATAAATATAAAAATTAATATATGATATCTATATTAGATATATTATATTTTCTAATTTTAAAATATAAGTACAAATTAATTTAAAAAAATTTTCATATATGCTTTTAGAAATATCCATTTTTTTTCTAATTGCAAACACTAAATACAAGAATATAATTTTTTTAATGTACTAAACATACAATGAATAATTTGTGTTTTTAAAAAAAAAATATATATATATATATATATATATATATATATATATATATATATATGATGACTAGAAGCCTAGAATATATATGCTGTGTAGAAAGCAAATCAATATATAAACTTTCTCTTTTTCCCTGTAAACAAAATATAGAAAAAGCTCATATGGTTGTAATTGTAAACATACGGAACCAAAATGCCAAATACATGAATCTCAATGCTCCCTAACAAATCATGTAGATTTAGTTTGGAAAATCATTTTAATATAAAACTATTTTACAGTAATAATACACTCATAACCTATATATGAAAATACCAACATCAAAGCAACCACATGGATGAGTGCTATACTTACTATTAACAATGTAGTGCTATCTGACTCGTGTAACTTATTTAATGTATTTATATGTATGTGGCAATAGTTTCACCATCAAATTAATATGCAATTTGAAGGAATAAATAAATTATTTTGCCCTTAAATTTTGTTCTCACATGTCGATCCTTTAAATTAAATTTTAGTTATTATCAAGAGTAATATGGTTTTCCCTTCTTTATTTATAGGGTTATAAATTGTATTAAATAAAAATATAAAACATAATGATATTAAAATTTTATTAATATAATAATATTCAATTAATTATTTATATAATTAAAAAAAGAAATAATTTGACTCACTATGTCTACTAAAATATAATATCAAATAGATTACAACATGCAAATGATATTTAAGTTGTGGTTTATAAAAATATTCTAAGAAATTATATTATAAAAATGCTATGTTTGAAAATATTATATTCAATCACTACAACATTTTCAAGTTGAGGTAACATTTAAAAAGTGTTGCTTAAAGGCTGATAAAAAGTTGCTTTTGATCTATGGCAACACTTTTGGACCTAAGACAACATTTTTGCGCGGCGTTGCATATGCAGCCGTTGCCTTAGATCAAGGCAACACTTTTTTGTTTCAAATGCAACGCTTTTGAAAGCAAGTGTTGTCTTTGGTTGAAAAACAACAACACTTCAAAGGTGTGTTTGAGACAACACTTTTGCAGTGTTGTCTTTTCTTATATTTTGACCACTACTAAAAAATATTACCTATTTACAATAAAATTCAACGCTTTTATGTGTTGCTTCTAAGTTTGAATTTGCAATACTTTAAAGTGTTGCTTATTAGTTTTGAATATGCAACCTTTTAAAGCATTGCCTTTTCTTTTGAATATGCAACCTATATGAGTGTTGCCTTTTCTTTTGAATATGCAACCTATACAAGTGTTGCTTTTTCTTTTGAATATGCAACCATACAAGTATTGTTTAATATTCAAAATATGCAACTAATAGAAGGGTTGCCTTTTTGATAAAAATAAAAATTACTTTTGTATTAAAAATACAAAAAAATAAAATTTATACTAAAATTTTTTGTTCATACATATATAATTATTTTAATTAATAAATAAATTTGTGCACAATAAAAAAATTTATAAAAGAGACAATAATTAATAATAAAATTTTAATTAAAATAGACATTAAAAAGTTCAATTAGTATTTCAAATACATATTCATCAATAATCCTCAACAAAACAATAAAATTTTTGTCTAACAATAATTGTCATAACAAAATAGTAATTAATATTTGTCAAAAAATGTCAATCTACTTGCATATTTTATATCTATGCTTGACTTGTTCCATATGCTAAATCTGCAAATAATATATAAAAAAAAATAAGCAACTTATCATTAAAACTGAAAAATTATAATAATAGAAATTTCTTGATGATATTAAATTGAGTTAGCTTCATATGTGCATTACATTGGTTAAAGGGTAGCTGCTCATGAATCATGATGCAGAGACAGTAACATCCCTAACCAACTAACACGCTAAGACTCTAACTAACTAAACAGTTATACACTAAGTCCTTGCACAACTTCTTTCTTCTTGTCTTCTATCTTTTTTCTTCTCTTAATATTTTTGCTAGAAAATTACTTCTAGTTTATAACATAAATCATTTAAAAGTATTAAAAGTTGAAACTTACATAGAGATCAGGCAAGTGTAAAAAATAGATTATTATCCTACTAACCCGAAGATCGAATCTGAATCTAATTCAATTCAATATATTTGATAAATTCATTTTAAGTTTTTGAGCTAAAAATAGTTGGATCTGAATAATTTTTCAAAATTGTGTTAATAAATCATGAACAATTTCTGCCAGGATATAAATGAATTAATACCTGTGTTATAATTATCATTGTCACTGTGGTCAACCTGAGATTATAGCACACCATTGTCAGACCAGTAGAATAAATATGCAAGATCACATGAATGTTAAGTACCAGATCTATGTCTCAATAATCATATGATTTACTAAAAGCAGGAAAGGAAAAAAAAAAACATAAAAGCAAAAACATGTGGTCTTGATTGAAGAGATTGACGAAGATTCCTATTATCATCTGAAAGTCTAGATATTTCATTATCCTTCTCCTCAATCATTTTATCAGCAATATCATGAAATGAAGCATGCTCAACCTATGAAGGGGAAAAATAAAGAAGGGGAAAAAACAATCAGAGGAACTAAAGTCCATCAGGCACATGTTTAAGAACTTTAATATCACCTTCAATTTTTTATATTGCAGTTTGAACTCTTGCAACTCCTTTTTCATATCTTGTGCAGCAGTTGCTTCGTTTTCAGCCTTCATTGAGTCACATTTGACTGCAAAGTTAAGTTGAGGTTAAACCTTCTAAAATCAAATTCATACAAGTATAAGCTACAATTTCATCAGGCAGCCAAGGTTTGTTACTTCGCCACGTTTCTTCTACATTTTTAAGGCTTAGTCCCCATTCTTCTTTCTCCTTAAGGTGCTGAGCATTAGCTGAGTCAAGCTTTGTTTCTAAGTTCCTTACTAGTTGCTTGGCATTTTCAAGGGCCGTCTCTCTGAAATTTATAAATAAGTTGTTGAGACTGCTCTAAATTAAACAGCGAAAAATAGTCTATCCTCTAGTTGTAGATAAATCATAGCACAAATCAATGAGTCTACTCTACTCGATCTACGGAGGAGGGTTGATTGATTCGGGCTTTGGGAAATTGAAAGACTTTGGAATTAAGATGCTCTCACAAATCATAGCACAATTGTATTTTAAACAGTTACTTTAATAGAGATGTTCTCACAAAACTCACACTCTGTTCTCTGCTTCAATTCAGGCAACACACTCTAAAGGAACTTAATCACAACGAAACTACTTATTTGTACTTGGAGAAAAACAAAAAGTAGAAAAAAGAGTAACCAATGACTGAGACAATATAACAAGATGCATATCAGAATTTGCAAAACTTTGGACTACTCTAGCAAAGTCACTTCATCTACAAGGACAATCAATTAACAAGATGCATCAGAATCATTGTTGAAGAGATTTCTAGTCACCAAAATAAGATTTTAGATTCATACTAAAATATAATTCATATTATATACTAACCAAATAGGTCTAAGACAGTCTCTAGACTGTGATTCATGGATTGCACAGAAAACATATCCACTAGTCCTTCAAGTTCCCTTCCCAAGTTGAATTCAGCATCTTCTAGAACTAGCTTTCTTGATTCCACCTATATTCTATGAATCTTTAGAAAGTTTTTCCAAACAAGTGCATATTTTTTTCAAGGAACTTATAATTGAATGTTCTTGAGCAAAATAATTAAATATGTCACCTTGCTGAGATCCAGGATGTTATTAAGAAGCCGGAACAGCACTGTCAAGCATTTTCTTATATGAGTAACCGTTGCACACTGTTCGTTGGTTAGACAGTCGTCAGACATAAGAATGTCAAGTAGCCCAATTATTGCAGCCATATGTGTCCTCAATTCATGGCTGCAATGCACCAAAAAGAAGGATCCTAATTACATGTTTGATAAAACAAAAGTAGATACCAAAATTTAGACACAAGTTAAGAAATTGGCTATTGCTTGATGCCTCTGCCTTTCTTCCAGCATCAATTTTCATTCTTTTATAATGTTTCTAAATTTATATGGCAATGTCGTCTCTTAAATGAAAATCAGACCAGAAAAGTAAGTGCTTTTGTTTGTGGAGGAGATGGACAGAGTCGGTCATTGGCTTCAGAGTTCGATTGCTGCTATAGTCCAACACAAAATTTCAATAACCATAACAACATGCACAATCTTCCATATTTTGACACAATGTGAAAAAAATACATAAATAAATGAAATAAGAATACATTTTGATTCAACTAACAAAAAAGCTTTTCATCAGCTTAGTAAAATGCCATAAATGAATGTGAATTGTGAAGAACAGAAGGAAATCGATTTTCCCATAAAAATTTATTCATGTGAATTAGTTATATATAATTAGTGCACTATCAATATTTCCAAACTTTTTATTGTTAAATAAACTGAACATGACTCAAACCACTGATTGTGTAGAGGAGTAAGACAATGTTCTTAAAAATAAACAGAACAGAGCAAGTACAGCACCTTGTAATCTTTTTTTTTCATCATTCATCTTTTTTTGAAGCTCACCGTTAGTAACACTTCTTTGATAATCTTCAGAGGAAAACACAGAGACATAAGATGCCTGTGTTCAAAGATTGGCAACTAAGCACTCCCAAACACAAAACAGAACAACAAAATACAAACCTAAGAATGCAATACTATTTTATAAAAATTATGAAACAATTAAACTATAATCACATTGCTAAATTGTGATTACTCAAAAAAGAAACAACAATTTAAATCAAACCTAAGAGGTATTTGAAGGTGAGCGACAAATCGGTAAAGTCTTTGTCCTTCGACATGATCGAACTCGAAACTACAAAAACAATGAAAAGAAGAAAAGGATTATATGAGCTTCTTCAATCGATTAAACTGAAAGAGATGTGCGTGGAGAGAGATGTATACTGGAACTATTGTTATTAATTCAACAATTCAACTATATCAATCAAGTAGTATGTAAAATCAATCTACAAGCCTTCAACGACGACGATGGAGGAAGAGACGCTGAGGACCGAGGCTGAGGCGAGAGGCTTGAGTGAAAGAGGTGAACGGCGGAGAGTTGTCAATTTACCTGAGAGGATAGAGCACGGCACCACGGCAGAGCAGAGCAAAAGTTTCAGAACGCAGAGCAGAGCACAGGTTTCAGAACGGCGCGAGCAGAAAAACACGACGGAGCAGAGCAGAATAAGGCGTGAGCTCGAGCAATGAGAAACACGACGACAGCGAGCAGAGAAGAGGGATTACAGTAGTGGCAGATTTGGCAGTGCAAGGTAGAAACAACAACAACAGCGCAAGGCAGAGATGGTGAGAAAGTGGCGGTGGCAACTTCTCTTTCCGTCGTCTTCTTCTCCTTCTTTCTCTTCTTCCTCCTTTGATGGCAGTTCTCCCTTTCTTTTCTTTTCTTCATCACTCTCTGTCTCTCTCCCCTCATCGTGTATTTTTTTCTTCTATCTTCTCTTTTTTCCGTGCAATGGAGAACCCTAATCCTCTTCTTGTGGTGTTCTCTGATCTTCTAATCGTAATTCACTTTGTGTTTTATTGTTTTTTGTTATTAAGTTGAATTTGTTTTATTTTAAAATTGATAGAAAATGATAATCAAAGTTAAAATATGTATTAAAAATAAAATTTATTTTTTAGAAGAGGCATTTAGACAACACTTACAAAATAAAGTTTAAAATAAATTTAAAGACAACTCTTATAAAAAGTAAGATATTAACTTTATAATAGTTGCTTCTGTATATTTGATGGGGCAACACTTAATAAGTGTTTTCTAATTTATCAAAAACATCACTTATAGTGTGTTGATTTAAAATATGTTATTATAGTTCATTTTTTTTTTGTCACTAGTATAAAGTGTTGTCTATATATATTTTAGACAACATTTTAAAGTGTTGTTTTGAACATATGTTGCAATGGACAAAAAATGTTGTAGTGAATTATTATAAAGAATTTGTTTATTTAGTGTTATAAGTGGATAAAAATAATTTTTAAAAATAAATTAAAAAATTAAAGACAATAAATATAAATGTATTCTCACATAAATGCAATGATTATAAATATCTTATTTGTATACAATTTATTAGGTATATTTAATTTTAATTATTTATATTAATTTAATGACTATAAAATATAAATACACTCTTACATTTTCATATAAGAACCTCATTCTCATAAGTTAAATTTTATATATATATATAACTTTTAGTTCAAAGAAAAAAAAAGTCTTATTTAAATGAAGTTGTTCATCTTTTATTTATTTAGTTTAGAGTGGTGTGTTTTGAGATATATATATATATATATATATATATATATATATATATATATATATATATATATATCTATACTTTTTTGGCTATATGTGAACCCTATAATTGTCATTGATTGTCTTTGTTGCCGGTGGTGGTTAAATTGTTTTTAGAAGTTTAATTTATAAGTAATATACTGATTGGATATAGCCATTAATTTTTGTGTTCAAAGGCTGAGATTTTGTTTAGAAGTGATGAAAAAGAAAGAAAAGCGATGAATAAAGTATACATGAAGTAGCTTATGGATTTAAGCAACCAGAATTGGAATGAAGATTCTGTGTTATCTTTTGTCTTTTGAAATCTATATTTATATTCAATAATGTGAAGATGTCAAAAGAAACAAGTCTATATCTGAATTTATTTTTCCTGAATAAGTTTATATCTTAATTTATTTTTCCTTTCTTTTATGTTCATACTTCACAAGATTTTGTCAGCTTTTTTTCCCGTAGGAAGGGTTTGAAAAATTTCTTCAATTTTTAATAAAAAAAAAGAAGTTAATTTCAGACTTATGTCATTATGAGTCAAATAATAAGAATCAACCAATAAAAAATTCAAGCATAATTTGTTTTCAAAAAACTAAATATATAAATAAAAGAGTAATGTTAAATAACTAATTTTTTTAACCAATATTAGTCAATTTTTTAAAATTATTTTATTTATTTTAAATTCTAGACTATAAATAATAAAATTTTAATTATAAATTTTTAAAAATTAATTAATATTAACTAACTAAAAATTAATTTCCTAATACAATTTTCTATGAATTTTGGAGCCACCAGATTACTGCTGGACACGTCTTAGAAGAACACACAAATATTATTTAATATAATTAATATGAGTTGTTTGAATAATATATACAGATAATTACTATGATGCTTAAAAATTAAAAAATAGTACTTAACTTATTAATAAAAATTAAAAATTAATATTTAATTTAAAAAATATAAAATAAATAAATTTTAAATATTTAAAATTTATTATAAAAATAAATTAAATACTAAATAATAAATACCAGAAAATTCACCATATATAAATGAAATTTCAATCGTAAAACCGGGTGAAGGATAATGCTAGTCCTAGTGGGATTAGTGAATAGAAATTCCACATACGCAAGCTATATATAGCTATCACTTTAATTAGCACTGTGCTTTTATAGTAAGCCACACAAACATCCCATTTCCTCGAAATTTCATAAAATGTTTGGATGTATTAGCTTTCAATTTAGTGGGGATGGAAAAGTTATATTAGCTTAGTCAAAATTTAGATTACATACAATTTAACTATGTCTCGGTTTAATTATTTGATCAATTAAATATACTTAATAATTAACCCCTATATGTTTAATAAGCTTTTTATGTCTCTAGAATGTTTTTGTGTTTGTCTTCTTCCTAACTACCACCATTATCTTGTTAGTGTTTTTCTCATTTCTAGCATTCAAATTCTTTAGTTAACCAACTGATGAATTAAGCATTCTTGAAAGAAGAAAACATACGACTTTTGACGATATAAGTCACCTTCATAAAGGTATGTAACAATTCCACAAGGGGATAAAAGTGTTGTTGAAGTTTCATCTTTATAAAAATAAATATTAGATAATAGTGATAAGAGAAAATTTTGGACATCAACAAATTTTAATATTTTTTGTTATTATTTAACTAATATAATATTAAATTATTTTTAACAAATAAATTTTATTAATTTATGTAGGTGAATTTTAAAAAATATAGATATAAATAAATTGTATTAATTTATATATGTAAATTTTAAAAAATATGGATATTAATAAATTGTATTAATTTATGTGTATAAATTCTGATAAATATAGATATAAATTACATATATTTTGTGTGTAAAATTTCTATGAATATCAACAACAACAACAAAGCCTTGTCCCATTAGGTGAGGTCGGCTACATGAATCAAACGACGTCATTGTGCTCTGTCATGTATCATGTTTACAGAGAGACTGTTTACATGTAGATCTCATTTGAACACCTCATGGATGGTCTTTTTAGATCTTTCTATGCCTTTCACTCCTTGTCCATCTTCCATCTCATCTACCCTCCTGACTGGGTGTTCTATCGGTCTTCTTCTTACATGTCCGAACCACTTGAGACGCGATTCAACCATCTTTTTCACAATGGGTGCTACTCCAACTCTCTCCCTTATATCTTCGTTCTTTATTTTATCAAATCGCGTATGATCACTCATCCATCTCAGCATCTTCATCTCTGCCACACTCAATTTATGTTCGTGCTCCCCTTTAGCCGTCCAACACTCCGTACCATAAAGCATAGCCGGTCTTATAGCAATGCGATAGAATTTACCTTTACGTTTTACAGGCACCTTTTTGTCGCATATAAAACCAGATGCACTTCGCCATTTTGACCAACCTGCTTGGATCTTATGATTTACATCTTGTTCAATTTCTCCATTATCCTATATGATGCACCTAAGATACTTAAAACTTTTAACTTTTCATAGGATGTTTTCTCCAATCTTCACCTCTATATTAGGGTTTTCCCTTCTCAAACTGAACTTACATTCCATATATTCCATCTTACTACGACTTATGCGCAGACCATACACTTCTAGAGCTTCTCTCCATAAGTCTAACTTCTTATATTATTTAGGTCTTTCCTTAACTCTCCCATAAGAACGATATCATCGGCAAAAAGCATGCATCATAGCACAGGTTCTTGGATGTGCTCTATGAGTACTTCCAAGATTAATGTGAAAAGATATAGACTTAATTAAGGATGATCCCTGGTGTAATCCTATACCAATAGGAAATTCCTCTGTCACACCACCTTGAGTCTTCACACTAGTTGTGGCTCATCATACATGTCTTCAATTACACGAATATATGTGATCCTTACTCTCGTCTTTTCTAAAACCTTCCATAAGACCTCCCTTTGGCACCCTATCGTACGCTTTTTCCAAATCAATAAACACTATATGTAGATCTCTTTTATTACTACAATACCTCCCAATTATTCTTTTTAATAGGTATATCGCTTCGGTGGTGGATCTGTCTAGCATAAATCCAAATTGGTTCTCTGTTATTTGTGTCTCTTTTCTCAACCTCCGTTCTATCATCATTTCCCATAACTTCATAGTATGACTCATGATGATCTTGATTCCTCTATAGTTTCTGTAACTTTATATATCTTCCTTATTCTTGTCGATATATATCAAGGTGCTCTTTTTCCACTCATCAGGCATCTTCTTTTACTTTAAAATCTCATTAAAAAACTTAGCTAACCAATTGATATTTTTTTTTTTAAGATTCTTCTAAACTTCAAGAGATATTTATATTTCTATGAATATAAATATAAATTATTATTAAATAAATATAATAATATTTACTAACTATGGAGCGTTCTTCTTATTTAGATTTTAAAATGCAGCGTTCTTCTTATTTAGATTTTAAAATAAAGCGTGAAATATCCTTTCTTTATATTGAGATATACTATATTTATTATTAGAGCAATGTTATATTATACAATGTAAATATGTAACTTTGCGCCTCCGTTACATATATAGGCATTTAGAAAAAGTAAAAGCTCTTGTGCACAGCTAATAGTATACCAAATTTGACAATTTTGTCAGCTTTAATTTCAAATTTGATGATAAATTAAATTCAACAAAATTAAACAAAGAAGTTATATATATATATATATATATATATATATATATATATATATATATATATATATATATATATATATATAATCACTCGTCAACAATTATTATTATGTATAAAAATATATCTTTAATACTTTATAAAAAAAATTTATATATTATTATAAACAAATTTAATTATTTTA
Source organism: Arachis stenosperma (assembly GCF_014773155.1). Taxonomy (NCBI): domain Eukaryota; kingdom Viridiplantae; phylum Streptophyta; class Magnoliopsida; order Fabales; family Fabaceae; genus Arachis; species Arachis stenosperma. Next base: position 18,205,363 of record NC_080383.1, on the reverse strand, counting down.
TTATATATATGATATATTTAATTATTTTAAAAAGTAATTATTTAATTAAAAATAATATGAATCAATATATATATATTATTTGGTGACTGATTTTTTCGTGTAGATATAATATTATTTGAAAAAAAAAAAGGTCTACGTTGATTACATTGTTGTGGATAATGATGGTAACAATGCCAACTCTGCAGAGTTAAGTTTGTTTGTATCCATAGGGCAATTCTATCACGCATGCATGCATTATATAATTGATAGAATTTTTTATTAATATTTTCTTTCCTTATATGATTTGTTCAATTAGACGATAACTTCTATAGATTTAAGTTTAATTATGAATCTTATATTAAAATAATTTATTTTATACTTTAAAATTTAGGTTTTTAGGTCTTATGATATATCAACTATCAAGTGTGTATAAAATTGGCAAGAAAAAAAAAAGGTTACATTTTTCTTTTAATTTTTATTTTATTTTGTTGTCTTAGAAACTGTGAGAAATCAAGATGTATTTAGTAAAGAGAAATGCTAGGGGCCAGCAATTTTAGTATTTTGTAACCATTAATTGGCCATCAATAATGTTTTTAATGGTGTGAGATTACATTTAATGGTAGGAAATCACTCACTTTTGTTTTGATGGTTAAGTGCTGGCCAGAAAATACAAAAGTTGCTGGCCCTGGACTTTTCCTTTAGTAAATATTGAATCCTTTGTTTATTGATTCATTTGAAGGTATTCTTTTAGAATTTTGGATTCAGAAGGTCATGCCGAGCAATGAGGTAATTGTAGAGGCGGGTCTTTGGTGGGTGTGGAGGCATCGTTGCAATGATATTTTAATTTTAACAATAGAGATCAGTGGTCAAACTACAAGATTGTTGTTATGGCTCGAATTACTGTTAATGATTTAAGAAAGTCTGCCAGTACCAGTTGTATAACTTTCAATGATCGAAGCAGATGAAAACTTTTAACAGGTGACACTTTTAAAGTTAACTGTGATGTAAGTCTGTTTTCTTATTGGAACCTAGTAGGAATTAGTTGTGTTATTAGAGATTCTAATGGGCGTTGAATTTCGGGTTGTTCTAGTATCTATCCTCCAAGGTTTGGATTTTGGGTTGTTCTAGTAGCTATTTTCCAAGATTTATCGTCAAATGTAAACTTTTTGCTGTGTTTGGAGGGGTTTAATTTTAGTTTGGAATTATGACTTGAGAGATATTGTGTGCAAAATAGATTGTCTTGACATTTTGCACATTTTAAACAATTTGGCAAATGGGCTAAATTGTGACGTGGTTGATATTCTTTAGAAGATACAAGAGCTTCTGTCAAGATCTTGAGTTGTGAATTTTAAATGGATTAACCGTGATATTAACGCTGTGGCAGATTGGTTAGCAAGATATGCAGTCAAAATCAATCCAACTCATGTTATTTGGTCAGAACCTTGCAATGAATTTTAGCATCTTATGCTTGTTGATTTAGAATAATCACTTTTTTTATTTCTTTATTTGTTTAGTCACAGAAAAAAATGGAACCAATTGCAACTAATTAACGCTACATGCGATGTGATTGGCTTATCCTTGTAATTCTTATTATTGTCGGTCGGCCAACATTTCCTGATTTATTCATCATCCAATTGAATTTGTAAAGAAGTCTTCTTTCTTTTAATTATTTTATTATTTTTGGGTAATGTCTTTACTTATTTATATATATACTGTTTGTTGTTTTGTTGTTTGCTCATTTGCTGTATGCTGTCGTCCAATATTCTTTTCTTTTTATGGTAAAAATGCATTTGAGCTTTGCTTCTCCACGATCCACAATATTTCTCTTTTTTTTTCCTCCTAATTTTCGTCTTGTATGTCCTTAAAAAGGATTATTTATTTTCAGTCCTTTTTTATCGTGATTATTAAATATTTGAATATATTTTAGTAAAATATTTTGTGTATTAATATAAATATGCTATATTAATAATTGTCAATAAAAGTAAAAAAAAAATTACGAACTGTAAACAAATTATATTTAACAACTAGTTTTACGGTTAACACAATTATTGTCATCGAAATAATCTCCCCCTTATTGTAATTAATAATTTCTTATTTCGACAAAAAAAATTAGCAAAATGTACATGAGACAATAAAAAATTAATTTAAAATAATAGTCTAAAATTATTTTATTTTATATTAAATTTTTATTTTATATTTTTTTAGTTATTGTTAAAATAATTGAGTAATTTTATATGTAGTTAATAAATGTGTAATTATAAATGTTACATGAATAAAATCATGAATTTTAAGTTTAAATAAAATTTCTAGTGTTACTACAAACTTAATTTGCTAGTGATTTTTTCAGTTAAAGAAAACAACTATTCTCAAGGATAGGGTTCACAAAAAGATACATATATAATTATTTATATATTTTTTTTATTTGTTTAAAGTTTTAAGAGATATACTTTTATGAGATAATATCATATTCTTATGATTGAAAGATTTAGAATTTAATTTTTGATAAACTCAAAAAAAATTTTACGTGAGAAAATATATTAAAATATGATTATTTATATCTTTTTTTATTAGATTGACCTTTTAAAAAAAATAATTTTATAACAGATCCAAAATAGTGAAAACACATTACATTACCACCGTTATATTGGTCTATGATTATGAATAACAAAAAGCATGGAAAAACAGCACACCGTACCATGAATTAAACCTAAAAGCACTTTATTTTTATTCCTTAATTAGTTACGCTGGAATTGAGCAGCCATGCATTATTGCAGAATATTACTCCAAATTACAATCATGAATCATCATAATAAGCAGCCTCCTTTATCTACTTATCTTCAAATAGTAGCCACTATTTCATTATTTTCATTCTTCCACTGGCTAAGCTAAGGTAGAAACTAGAACAATTTTCTACACATATCTCATTGCTATATATTGTTAAAAGCACCACATATATACTATTCGTACACTAAAATCAATTACTAAAATCAGTTACTAATGTTTTTGTATATAAATATATGTGTAATTTAATTTATTTTCAATGTATATTTGTATTCTAACATGTATTTTATACTGGTAACTGATTTTAGTATACACGTAGCATAGTCCATATAAACAAAAATATTTGGTAACTAAAATAAATTAACAAAAAATAGTTAAAATTTATTTTATTTATTATTTATTAATTATTACAATAATTAATGAATATTAAATAAAATAAATTTAATATATATAAAATGGTAAGAGAAATAATAAGAGATTATTAAAATTTATTATTATTTAGTCATTAATTTAATTTTTTTAATCTAGTTGTTTAATAACATATTTTATCTTATACTTTTAAACATTGATGACTAATTAATGAATAAAAATAATAAATTTTAATAATCATCTAACATTCTTCTAATGGTAATTATTCTAACCATTTTATTAATAATTACCACTTATATCAATAAACAATTAAAATATATATATGGCCCCCAATGCAAACGAACATATATACACACACATACACAAAAGGTTAAATCTGAAAATAAATGTTTTTAATTTTTTTTCTCTTAACTATTATTATAAAGTGTGATATTTACTATATATCTTTTAAGTAAAAAAAATATGTGAAAGAAAATATTAAACGATTAAAAATCACATTTGAGAAAATAAATTAAAAAAATTGAAAAAAATTATTCTTGTTAAATCTAATATCAAATTAAACTACAGTATATTATCTCATATATAAAATATATAATTCTATTTATAATACTATATTTAGAATTTTAATTATCTAAAAAAACTAACTAATCCTACAATAATTTTCATGATACTAGAAAACATCATCAATATCGTTCCCTAAACCCAAACTTGAGTCCTCTATGCTAAAGATAATGGAATATGAAAAAGATAATATTTTTGTGGTGTATAAATCCTACTATAATTCAAAAGGTAATTGAATATTTTTTTTTCATTTTAATTGGCATCCTCAATTTAGAAGAACTTTATCTGAACTAATTTTAAATATATTTTTTTTTGTTACCTGTGCCAAAAAACTTTGCTAAAAGAAAGCTTTTGGTGAGAAATATTAAACAAACACATCAAATTTGTTAAGTATACGCAAATAGTGAAAAAAGAAAAACCGGTAACCCAAAACTATTATTTTTTTCAAAAAAAAAAAAAAAGAAATTTTTCTGTGTGTAGCTAGCAGGTTAGCATTATTAATAGGACGCCACATACATATATAGCCCGGTGAGTTGTAATCCTTGCCACTAACGATCAATCAATAATCTGCTTGCTAATACCACTTGTTTTGGTTGAAAGTGCATCGATCTTCTCCTCTTTCAATTCAAGAAAAGAAAACAAATGGTGGGTTTAGTTTCCCAAGAAAATAACCTTGTCGCTTTGGTTTCACGAACAGGCAGGGCCTTGCAACGCTACAGGAAAGGTCGCCGCCAAGTTGTTGGGTATGATAATTTAGTCAAATCTGTTAGATTATTTAATGATTCTAAACTATTAATTTCATATAAAATTAACTACACGTGAGTTTCCATTCTCACCAGATTGCTTAATACTACTAAAATCACATGTTAATCAATATTGAATAACGGTGCAGATGCATACCATACAGATACAAAGCTGCTTCAGTGGATTTGGAGGCAGCATCATCATCAGAAGAGGATGAGATAGAAGTTCTTGTTATTACGTCGAAGAAAGGCAAAGGCATGCTATTTCCAAAGGTAAGAAAAGAATAATCAATAATAATAATTTGATTTATTTATGTGATTGAAGTAAGGAATGAAATAATAAAAAGAACAGGGAGGTTGGGAAATAGACGAATCGAAGAAGGAGGCAGCGTTGAGAGAGAGCATAGAGGAAGCAGGAGTGAGAGGCATTGTGGAGGGTAAATTGGGAAGGTGGAGTTTCAAGAGCAAAAGCCAAGATACTTGCCATGAAGGTTACATGTTCCCTCTTCTTGTTCAACATCAATTCGACTTCTGGCCTGAGCACAATCATCGTCAAAGAACTTGGGTACCTACCTATCCACTCTATTATTATTACCGTCTTGCAATTGTTTTTTATAGGATGATAACTAAGAATTGTTAAATAACAATTTAATTTGACGAATTTTAACTATCATATTTTCATAAAGATGTAAATATTCTATTTGTTTGTCCTATTAATTTATAATGTTGGATTTTTTTTAAGGGTGTTAAATTTCATGAATCCCTAACCGTTAAATCATGACTTAATATCTCAATAAAGCTTAACAAATTTATAAGAAATTTAGACAGTAATAGAGGTGAATCCCAATAGTTGTATTTATTTTTATTTTTAACACTATAATATATATAAAATTTGGTAATTCTAAATAACTATATTATATGTATAGAAAAATCAACTATTAAAATAAATTATTAATATAAAATATATATTAAAAATAAACTAAATTACACGTATATTATAGTGACTATTTTTGACAGTTGAATTGATGAAATTCATCGCATATAATAAAATTTTCAGCGATGTAAATGAACCAAATTTAATACCTAATAATATAAACGAATTCCTCCACTTTATTAAGACATGAAATTTTAGATCTAATATAAAAAAAAATAATAGTTGAATGTTAAAAGCACTTCAAATTGATGAAAGCTAGCTATCCATAGCTTCTTCTATATTGTTAACTGAATGAATATCTTGTGCTAAATTGTAAATGATGCATGAGTAATTAAGAGTGTGTGTATGTGGTTGACTACATAGATGAGCATATCGGCGGCAAGGGAAGTGATTTGTCAACACTGGTGGATGAAGGAAGCTCTAGAGAGGCTAGTAAATCGCCTTACGGCTCGTAATAATAATAAACCTGCTCCTACCTTATCATGATTGCAAATTCTGACTTGTAATCGGTAATTATTAATTAGCTACCTGCTTTTATTGCAACAACAATGGATTATGTATGTATGGACTTGGTACAAAATGTTGCAATTACAATAAATAATTAATATATATCACATATTGTTGAAGTTGACAATTCCATTATTCTTTGCATTTAATTAAAAATTTTGAAATTCACTGCATATGTACCATATAAGACTTGCGGAAATCTATTATTATATATTTAATTATAACAAACGAATAAAAGAATGATTTGGATTTATTTACATTAATTAAAGCAATAGAATTGGTCATCAATTTTTGCATTGCATGGGCAATGACATGTCTTTTGAGACAATCAAATGGTGCATGCTGCATCATTGGAGGTTTCAAGAAGCTAATTAAGTGTTTTAATACGATTAGGTTTAAGGTTTAAGATTTAATATCTGGTAGCCGAATTGTTTTCCTATAGCCGGCTATAGGTACCAACCAAAGAAATGCATTAAACGGAAAGAAAGTATGAAATAGAAACAAGTCAAAGAAGATAATATCGGGTCAAATTAGGCAGAAACTCACTTGCAGCGACTGCAGGTGAAGCTTCTGAATAGCTGACACGTGTTACTATATACACGTGTTACTATATAATTTAAAAAAAATCGGTTTATTTTATATAAATGATTTATTTAAAAAAATCGGTTTGAATTGTGAGTAAGCAGTTACTTTTATTCTCTTTTTCTTCTTTGTTTCGCACGTAAAATTCGTTCTCTTTCAATCTCTTTTTCAGAACTAATATAAAACTTTCAATTAGGTATATTTCTTTTATTTATATTTCTTAATCAAATTTATTATTTTAAATGTATTTCTTAATTTATGTTTTTATTCATTCCTCTGTGAATGATAAAAATTATTTAATAAATACGTACATATTTATGTCATCACACCATTTTGATGTTCAGAATCATAAATGCCAAGATAATTCATGGTAATTTCATGTGATGGAAGACAAAAATGTAATTATGGTATAAACGTAAACTAGTTGATAGCATGAGCATTGTTGAAATTTTGGCATGATCTCTTTCATATTTGTTATATGTCTCTTTAGTTGGTGATGTTATAGTTTATTGTGATGATATGATGGTAGTTTAATTGTATGAGTTAGGTCCTTTTTATTTGGTTGAATTTTTTCTATGGCTATCCTATTCTTGATGGCAATGTCAAAATAAATATTTTCATTAGTTGTTCTTTTTTTTCTCTATTTTTGAATCAATTTTATTTTGAAAAAATTTATTAAAAATTTTTGTTGTAGACAAAATTAATAATATTATGTTCAATTATTTAAGGAGACCAAATTAATATTTTGATTAGATACTTTTGTTTTATTGAAAATAAATTCTAATTTTATTAAAAAATAAATTCTAGTTGATAAGTAAAAACACAAAAACGTGCATGACAGTGAAATCATAATTTCTAGACAAGTAAATTATAGTCTTATTATCTTAAAAAAATAATTTATTTATAGAATAATATTGAAAAATCAACAATAATTTGCATGAAAATAGTTTATTAGTAAAATAAAAGTTAATTGATTGATTACCATAAAATTTAATTTAACCATAAATTTGCAATTGAACATATTTTTACAGCTTAATTTAAAATCTGTTTACAGCTTAATTTAAAAGTAACTGAGAATGTAAGTTATGGGAAACAAAACAAAACTCATCAAGAAAATAAAAACAGAGACACAAAAAAAAGGACAGATGATATCATTTATGCTATTCCTATAAAAAAATCGTGAATTTTATTTCTTTTTCAGAATACTAAATTTTACTTTTTCAAACAATTTGTATACATATATTTGACAAAAATTAAATAAAAAAAAGTTTTAGATAAATTTAAAGAAAAATTGGTCGATATGAATGAAGAAAAAGAACATATCAAATTCATCTGTTAGAAATTTAGGAATAACACGCAGAAAAAATTTAAATTATTTTAAAAGTAGTTATTTGATCTATTTAAATCGATTTTTTTAAATAAACCATTTGTATAAAATAAATCGATTTTTTTTAAATTATACAGTAATACGTGTCAACGATCCAGAAGCAACTTCACCTGTAGTCGACTGCAGGTGAATTTCCACCGGTAAATTATATCATCAAGTATTTTTCTTAGATTTTACTGAATTCTAAAGTAAGACAAACGTTTATGAAATTTAAAAGTGTTAAGGATTTAATTTGTTTATTTTTGCAAAAATTAAGAAAATGATAGAATTGACTTACGCAAAGATTTGAATATAAAAATAGAACTAAAATGTTGAGAACAATAAAAATTTACCTGTGACAGATAACTTATAAACTGTTTATGTATCTAAGTCGAATAAGTTTGTAAGTATATATATTCTGTGAGTAAAGTTTTAACCATTTTGCAATCTACTTAGGGAAACTCTCTATAATCTATATCTACATTTCTAATTGTGTAAATTGCTTAGTGTGTCAACTGAGTCCCTCAATAATTTTGAATCTCTTTATATGTGGAATCCATCTTCTCGCATCGCCATTTTACAATTTCTTCAAAGTATATATTTCTCCAACTCATAGTCTTCACAATTTTGTCATTAGTGTTCTTACGACCGTTTTCTTCTCAAAATATATCTCTCTTTCATTTTTTTTTAGTTTTTCACAGTATTGTGATCTGATAAAATAATAGTAAATTTATCGCAGATTTGAGTTCCATTTATGAATTGTTACTAGTCAATAGATTGTTGCATATATAAGGCGGAATTCAAAATTCCAACCCTTACTAAAGCGGACTAATAAACTAACCGTTAGATCAATCTACGTTAGTTAAAATATCTCCTCTACTTGTGTCGAAAATTACCCTACAAATAATAACAATATTTTCTAGCTAAAAATTAGATACAATTATATTATTTTAGAATAAAGTAACAATTAGGTAGTTAAACATTTTGACTTTGGACTAATTAGTTTTTAAAGAAAAAAAGTATTAATTTAATTTTTTACGATAATAAACGATAGACACATTATGTTATTCTATCAAATTCATCACGTCAAACTGAACGGTAATTCTTATATATATAGTTAACTAATATAACATATTTATTTATGAAAAATTGTCGCGTAGATAATTTTTTGAGCAAATCTTTACGTATCTGTTTTGATAGAATTCGTGGTAAGTAAAGAATAGTTGATAAAATTATATCGTTCACATAGTCAAGTGACAGCAACAGAATATGTAGTATTGTAAAAAACGAAATACATAGACAATTTTATTTCATTTCACACTATTTATTAATGAAAAGACGTACATGTCCATCATTTGCTATCATAAAAAACTTAGGAAAATGCTATTTGTACACCAAAATTAGTCACTAAAATCAGCCACCAATGTATTTGTGTGTAAATATATGTGTGGTTTAATTTATTTTCAATGTGTTTTTATATTCCAACATATATTTTATACTGGTGACTGATTTTGGTGGCTGATTTTGGTGGCTGATTTAGTTGTACATGTAACCTAATCCAAAAATTTATTAACTTTTTTTTAAAGACTAATCAATCTAAATTCAAAATTCTTATTTTATTTTATTTTTTTTTTGACAAAAAATTCTTGAAGATTTAATTCTCATTTTACTCTATATTTTATGTTATGCTTTGTTGCGTACAAAATAAAATGATATTTTTTTAAGAAAAAAATATGTTATTTGAACAAGAGCAGACGGCCCATAAGACAAAAAACGGAAGTATAGCCCAAGCCAGTTATGCAACTAATATACTAATAACTGGCCCGTCTAAAAGAAAATCAATTGTTGCGTCCTAATGGGCTTGGAAATTTAACGATAATCGGAATTCATTTTCATTTACAAAAGAAAGAATATACCATGACCAAAAAAAAAGAATATACTTTATGACAAAAATCGAGAATATACTTCAATACCAAAAACAAAAGAATATGCATTTTTCTAATAATTTAATTTTAATGCATTGCCTATTGCCAAAGAAAAAAAAAATTTAATGCACAGACAGTGCAATCGGTATAAAACGGTACACAAGCATACAATTACATATTGTCATATTATAAAAATAATTATTTTTTATACAAAATACGTAAATAATTATTTAAAAAAATATAAATAATTGGATGACTGTTAAAATATTTTATAATATTATTACATTAAAAATATTAATAATAGTTAACATAAACTTAATTAAATTTTTTTATTTATTACAAGGAATGAATTACAAATTTTAGATTAAAAAAATTAGTTAAAATTTAGTTAAATTATAGACATTATCAAAAATAGGAATAAATGACATTATCAAAAATAAATGTCGCATCATTATTTTTCTAATAATTAAATCTTATTGAATTACACAAAAAGCTATTTATTTCTTATTTTCTGAACAATAAATATTTACTTTAATCAATATTGATGAATGTAACAGAATATTGGTGTATAGTGGTAGTGAATGTAACATCATCAAGATATGATTGATGAAGCTAGCGTATTAGCTAGCTAGAGAACAGATAAACGATAGTATTTAATTTAAAGAAGGGTTAAAGTATGATTTTAGTTCTTAAGGTATAAGTAAATTTTTTTTGTTTTTAACTTTTTTTTATATAAAATTATTTTTAAAGTTGAAAATTAAGTTTTAAAATTATTTTTGTTTATTTAATTTTTAAAATTTTAGAACAAATTATTTATAACAAAAAAGTATTATAAAAAAAAAGAAAAAGAGAATATTTTTACTCCTATGAAAAGGAAAGGAAAGAAGAAAAAGAAGAAGGAAGGGAAGAAGAATTGAAGAAGTTGTCTACGATCTATTTCTGTTTTTGCTTCTGCCGCCATTTTCGTAAGATTTTGGTCCCTGATATAAAAACGATTTTAAAATCAAATTAAACTTTAGAAAGGATTTTGTATGCCAAAAAAGGTTAAGGACGAAAAATTTTTTTAACCTATACCTTAAAAATCAAAATCGTACTTAACCCTTAAAAGAATCATGCCATAGTTTTCTTTGTTACTCCTAAGTAAAGTAAGAATTTAATTACAAATTTAGTTATAATAACTAGATGAATTTTAAAATATGCAACTAGAAAATTTTTAATATATTTGTTAAAAATACTATTCGTACGTTAAAATTATGCATTAAAATTAGCTACCAATATATTTGTGTATAAATATATGTGTAATTTAATTTATTTTTAATATATATTTATATTTTAACCAGTGTGGATCCGTTATAGGGGACTGTGGCTTTTGGGATAGAGTTGAGTGGATTTGGAATTTCCAATGGAGGCGAGAGCTCTTCCAATGGGAGTTGGAATTACTGAGTGCATTACATGAGGCTTTGAGACCTGTGAAATTAATTCATAACAGAGAGGACAGAGTGGTGTGGAAATATGATAGGCAAGGTGTTTTTACAACTAACTCATTTGTGCAGGTGATGCAGGAGGAACTGATCCCAGCAGAGATAATCAGCTATAGCTTCACCAGGACTATTTGGAAGGGGCTGGTTCCGCCTAGAGTGGAGCTCTTTGTCTGGTTTGTTCTGATAGGAAGAGTGAATACAAAGGACAGGTTGAGCCGGTTTGGAATTATCAGCCAGGAAGATGTTACTTGTGTTCTTTGTAACAACGAGGTGGAGGATGTAAATCACTTGTTTTTAGGATGTATTTTTGCTTGGCAGGTATGAAGTGCTTGGATTTTAGCCTTTGGCCGACGGTGGTCATACCCGGGATCGATGAAAGAACACTTTTTTAGTTGGACAGAAGAACCGCGAAGGATGGAAGAGCGTAATCACCGGTTGAGGTACTTCTGCGCGATCGTCTGGAACTTATGGTTGGAAAGAAATAGACGGATTTTTCAGCACACAAGAAAAGGAGTTGAAGAAATCATCAACATATCTTCGAGTAGTACTAACGAGTGGAGTGGTGGGACTCCCTTTAGTTGTTGATGGCTATGCCGGAGATGATATGGGGACGTTTTTGTGTAGTTTATTTTGTTAGTTCCGCTTGTTTTTAGTTATGTAACCTGGTCGCTCCACTACTATTGTGTTGAGCTGTTTGATTTCAAAAAAAAAAATATTTATATTTTAACATATATTTTATACTGATAACTAATTTTAGTAGCTGATTTTAGTGTACATATAGCATATTCGTATATTTTTTTATAGATTGCTATAATATTAATGGAGCTGTGAATACTATTACAAGTTTCATATTTACCAAGGATACAGTATCTAAAAAATTTATACATGTGAAATATCTCTCAATTGAATTAGACTCGTTTGTAAATATTTACACTCCAAATGATTATTCTCGTGCATAAAAAAAATGTATTAGAAGTTTAATTCCATATCTCTAGAGACTACCTACAATCTTTATGGTTACAGTAATTTTCCACCTTAATAAGTGAAGTAAGTGTTGTATTCAAATTATTGGATATACAATAGACTTCAAATACTAATAATTTAATTTATATCAAAATGGTTTTTGAACCAAATCTTTAACATTATTGTGCACATTGATACCCCATGCATTGTGAATAAGGATAATATATATGAATAATCCAAAAGTTCATGGGTGCATATACCGATGATAAACAAAGCAAAAGTGTGAATTATATGTAGCTTTACAGAATCAAAAGAATAACATGATTGATTTTCTTTGTAAGCATATGAGACAGCACATACAACTTTGTGAAGTGGAAAGAAAAGTAGAATAGAGTTAGAATCTCAGCCTGCTTTTGTTCCTCTTTCATTTCACATTCAAATAAAGGAGCCCAATTCAACATTCCTTTTTCAAGTGGTATCATCCTCAAGGTTCAAAGTCCTCTTTTGGATTCAATTTAAAATTGTGCATAGTAAAGGTAGTGACAAATAAAGAAATTATTAGAAGGAAAAAAAATGAAAGAAATTAAAGCAAAGAAGAAGGCTCAAAAAGCAAATGGATGATGGAGATTGGAGACCGAGAATTGGCCTATGCCACGAGCGCTGAATGAAAATTGATTATGACAAATTCAATAATTTACTTCATTTTCCTGCATGGAAAATTAAAGACACAAGCAAAAATGAAAAGGAATTATGTTAATATATTGCTTAATGAATTCATTTAAAAAAAAAGTGCTTTTATGGATTATAATTTACCTTGCCGTCCACAAATTTTGCTCAAGAAAGCAAGGAAAATAATGAGTATTGCTACTCCAGCTAATATTCCAATAACCATAGCAAATGTTCTTTCGCCTCCTTTACCGGATTTTCCTGCAACACAACCATTGGGAAGAAAAAAAGTAAGGTGATATAAAAAAAAATAGAATATATATGATTATTGAATTTCCTCCTAACATTTTTTTGGGCTATACAATTTAAATTACCAAATGAATCTAGAAGCTAAGCCTAGGCCAAAGTCCGCATATCAAAAGAATATATAAATTGATATCTCTCTCTTAACTACTAGCATTATTTAAAAAAAAATAAAAAAAAAACAAAACTGGCATAACTTCAATACACAACAGAAGTTAGGGCAGAAGAGGGGTAAGAATTTAGACATAAGATAAGAATAACATTTATTATATCAACATATGTATGAGTTATGAGAAAAGGAAAATAAAACCCTAAAGAAAAAGTTTTCATTATTTCTTCAAAAGACCAATGACGCAATATGTTAAGCACTTCCTGAAACTAAACTTTACAATTTTTCTTTAAAAAAAAAAGGTTCAATCAACAAATTTACAAACCTTGACATGTAAACTAGTTCAAATTATTAAGGCACAACAAAAGTTCTTTATCAATTCTTTTTCTTTTGACCCTCTCTTAAAAGTAACCCTTCATCTGAGAGACTTCAAAGCGAAGAAACAAGAATTAGAAGCGCCACAATAAGAAGCACATGGCCACGGGCCTTACCATGGGCCTTGGAGGCCTGATGGGCTCCACCAATAGAATACCTCGCATAACACTTCCCCAAGAACATGTCTCCGTAGTCCGCCGTCCCACAGTCGCTCTTCAGCTTTGCTATAGCTTCGGAGAGACAATCCTGACACTCTCCGTAGCTAAGGTCCCCCATGCATTGAGCTACACCACGGACTACTCCGGACCCTCCCTCACGAAAGGGCCCACCAGAGCCCGCGAGTCCACCCAGCACGGCGTCCCTACTACCCATCCCTTCTGGGTTATAGCCCACGGAGGGCCCACACTGCTTCAACACTACCACTTTATCCTCCACGCCCAAAAACGTGGCGTTGTCATACTTCACATAACATCCATCCAGTTGCACTGCACCGCCACAAGAGCCGCGACACATGTCCCCAGCTTTTGTGACAGCGCGTGCAACACAGGTGGCGCAGTCTGGCATGGACAAGTCGCCACGGCACTGGTATAGGCCGTAGATGACGTCCTGCTGGCTGCCGCCTACCATGGTGAAGTTGTTGTACGACAAGTAGGTGGCCGAGTTGACCAGCGAGGTGAGCATCGAGTTGAGATTCGACTCGTAGGGCGAGTTTGGAGTGTACTTTTGTTGGGTGCACCCGCCATAGAGGTATCTGTCTGTGATGGAGGAGGCTGTGATGGAGGGAAAGAAAAATAGAGAGAGAGTTAGAAAGATGGTGAAAGAAAGGGGTGTTTTGGACATTTTTGTGCAAGTGATGACTATGTTTATAGGTCTTTATTTTTTGTATGATTTGTTGTGTGTGTGAGTGTTGGTGATAAGAGGGAAACTAGGGTTTGGTAATTGGTAATTGGTAATTGGAAATTGGAGATGTTGACGTACAAAAACGTTTGCATGTATGTGTGTGTGAGATATGATGATGAGAGTATATACTTGAAGGAACTTTGAATGGTGGAGAAAGACCTGTGAGCATGGACATTGAGTTGGTTTAAATATGCAAGTTTATATCCGTGATTTAACTTAGCCATGTCATTTGTGTGGGGTCCATGTTAACTTTTTCCTTCTCTAATTTGTTCTTCTTTATGTGATCTTCATGCTTCATTAGTTTGCTTTATTTGGTCCAAATAATTCAAACAAATTATTAACTTAGGTAAAATTAAGAGACAAATTTTTTTTTAAAATTTGTTTTATTTAACCTTTATTATAAAATACGAATACTTCGTTGAGTCATCTTATCTTTGTGTCGGACACATTTTACATATGATATTTATTGATATTCATCTGATAGGCGTGTCTGCTGTATTCAAACAGTGTATTAATAAAAAATAAAAAAAACTTTACTAGAAATGCTAGTACACATCTAAATACCATCACGTATCAACGTGTCCAATTTTATTCTTAACATATATTTTTAAAATAAATTTAGATATAGTATATATTATTATTTATTAAAACAAAAAATATTTTAAATATTTGATATAATTAAAATAAGACATTAAAATAATTAAAAAAAATTATATTTTAATATCAATAAAATATTAAAATATCATTATGATTTATCTAAAAAATATTTTATCTTTTACATGTATGTGTCCTCGTATCTTATAAAATTTTAAAATTTGCGTATCGACATGTTTTATATCATGTCGTGTTTCGTATCCGTATATCATAAAACATTTATTTCATTAATTACTGTCATAATTATTAAATATTTTAATACTAAATAAAACAAATTTCCACTAATTTTGGATAAATATTTTTAGTTATTAAACATTTTCGATTAACTTATTGTGTTTCCTTTCCAATGTAGTTCTATATTAAAAGATCCAATATGATATTTTGAACAGTTCATCACTTCCTGAAAGCATTCTAGTAGTAGAAAGTGGATAATTCATACAATTGACAATGATTTCGGGCGGTGGTTTTCAGCAAAGGTGGAAATTTAGGTACAATGAATTTTACATGAAGTTGATATTGAGAGCTGTTAGATAATTTGACTAAATTTTTATCTAACAGTTTTTAGCTATCAACTTCACCTGAAATCATTAACTTTAGGGTAAAGGAGTTTTATATTATTATCTCATTAAATATGTTTATGTTTGTCAAGTTTTTTAGATTAGTATTTAAGCGATTGAGTTCTAATATATTTTTATTTTAAAATTACAAATTATAATTAGAGAACTAACATTGCTATATGATAAATCGAATTTATTATTTTTAATTAATACTTAATCAACAAAAAATATTTTATATTAAATTCTAAATTTTAAATTAAAATTCTAAATGTTAATAGTATGAAAATATAATATTAATTCAAAATATCGACTAATATAAATAGAAAATATTGATTTTTGATATTTCTTATAATTAAATACTACCTGTGTAAAATGGAGTGCTAGAATAATTAATAAAATAGAGTGCTAAATAATAACACTCCTAGATTCCATTATATATGTTTATTATTTGTGGAATTGTTTTAATAAAATAGCAACTTTTTTTTGGGGTCATTAAAACAGCATCTTAATTATTAGCTACATTGTTCATGGTATATACAAGTTGCTGCTTTATGTCTCTCATATGGATAATGAAATTATAAATAATTGAAGGGGGTGGTTGTTTACTTTTTGTTTTTGGGACTAGAAAAAGAGACTGCCAAATAAGGCAGTATTTAGTATGTACGTGCACATACATATAGTACTCACAATTAATAATATTCATTCATAACAACTCATCAAATTCACCTGAATTATGAGTTTTATTTAAGCTCTATCAACTTTAGGGGAAAAAATTAAAGCAGCACATAGTCTATCCCCCAAGCATTTTGTAATTATCTAATTTATAGTATATTGTCCTACTCTAATTAGGGTTTTTCTTTTTTTTTTTTTTCGTTTTTCGCTAACATTATAATCTAAGGTTCTTTTATTGGAAATTAAAGATAAGATTACTAAATTCTAATAATATATATATGTTGGACCAAAAACTTTTTCTCTTTTACACTTTTGTCCTTCGTCTTTTACTTCGAAAACTAATTTGATGGAATCAATCTTAGCATTTGACTTCCAGATGGATGCCACATATACAAACCTTAGACGTTAAGGAACCAAGCATCATGCGCAAATACTACTGTTCATGATACAATAAAGCTAGCTCTGCACTCTGCACAAACCTAAAATATTGTTAATTATTTCATATCGGGAAAACAATACATTGCAAAAAAGCAGCAACCCAAAAAAGCAAAAGCTTACTTAATATATGCTACAATAAGAGGAGTTAAAGGTAATGAGACGGTTACGTTGTCTCTAGAAAAATTTAAAAAAAAATCAATAATCCTATAGTATAATCCATTATTGTTGAAACAATAATATGATATCAACAGTTTTTATTACAAATTAACGATAAAAATGACAAAAAATTAAGATCGTGTTGTCCTATAGGCATGAAGCATGATCGATAACTAAAATGGACTTTCTTTTTTATATAAAAAATTGCGTTTGAATTGGTGGCTGATTCACATATATAAAGGAAAAAAGAACTCTAGATACAAAAGTGAACAATTTTAAAAAGTGTTGCAAGATGTGATTATTATTAGGTTGTTGATTGTAGATATATTTAATTTGCGAACAAATATTGAATTAATTCTAATATTTTTTATATTAAAAAAATTTAATTATAAAATTAAAAATAATGTAAAAACTCAATTGAAACAAAAAATATATAAAGACTTAATAAAAATTTAATAAAACTATAAATATCAACCGAATAATTGAACATTGTTATTATTATTATTATTATTAGACGCAAGGGCAATTTAGTCAAGCCAACCAAAAATCCAAAATGAGTAACAATAAGCCAATAAGTCACTGAAATTATTATGGATGTTTATTGTTTTTCCAGTGGATGAAAGGAAAGCGAAAACATTAGACAAACACAATACATATTGTTCCATTATTTAGTAGCTGGATGCCTGGATCCTTATTACGATGAATCAACAAGAAAGGAAAGATGAACTTGCTTGGTTGGTGTATGATGATGAGTGCAATGTTTTTATATTTGGGCGAGAATGGGAAAGTTGGGAACTATGTCAACAGGGACCTCAACTGTCTCCAAGTTTTTGAGAGCAACTTTGAGTGGCTCCGTAATCACACCGTACTTGTCGAGAAGCGAAGCCGCAGCCTCTTTATCACCTTTGGCTTGTATGGTGAGTATCTCCCTGCTCAGGCTTTCAACTGCATCTTCAATCTTTGAAAACTCAACAGAAACGGTTTCATCCGAGTGCACCACAAACCCTCCTTTCTCGTGAATCCAGTTGAACTGCAATGCCTGTCCTTTCCCGTGAGCCTCTTCTAATCCAAAACGCACTGACCGGAAGCATCCAGCCAGAAAAGAAACATACATAGTCTTCACTAGACTTTCAGAGAGCAGCCCCTGCTCATTTGCAACATCCATTCAGTTGAATTATGCTGCATTGTCACACACAAATCACAATGATAACTAACCTTGGAGATCAAGAACCTCAATGCCCATAGGCCTACTATATCAGCTTTTGCTTCTTCTATTGCTGAGTAGAATTCTTGCAATTCCTGCATTAAAAAGTCTGCACTTATCATGTAATTATACTAGATGCCTTTTTGGAGTTTCAAATCTGACATATACATGAAATGAAATGGTTCCAAATTTCACTTTGTATTGGAAATTGATAGAGATATAACCATTAATGTGGTATTCTCCTATCAATTTAAATTTTTTAGGATGAGTGATTATATGGCATGGTATCAGAGCAGTTTTGTTCAAGGGGGAATATTAAAGGAGATATAATCATTAATGTTATCTTTTCTTATCCGTTTAAACTTTTTGAATGAGTAATTTCATGACATAATTAATAATTTTGTATAACTAGGTATCCTTTAAATATTGTCCTTTATTTATCCTTTACAGGAGAGATAAATTAAAAAACAAATAACTCTCCTGATTGTTTGAAAAAGTAAGTATTTAAATTAATTAAATAATAATAAATCTTTAAAAAAATTTACTAAAAGGTTGAAAGTTAAAGGGTAACTAGCATTTCTATTAATTTAAATGAGATCGACAATTTTATTTTATTAAAAAACCATTGAAACCAAATATTTAAATGATAAATCTCATATTTAGTTTTAAATTATTATATGATCCCATAAATACTATATATCATTTTGCATAATCTAAAATAAAATATAGCATTGGAGATAATCTTAGTCTCAAAATTCATCAAATATAAATGTTGTTGTAACTGACCAATCTCACAGTAGACTTCTGACCATTTGGAAGTGTTATGGTATGAGGTCCAATCCCATGCACACATTCATGGCAGATAGTATGCGTGAAAAATGATTCAAAATCTACAAGCTCTTGTTGTTCCTTGGCAACACAGAGTTCAGCTATTGGCATAAGAATGCGCTCAAACCTATTCAGATTTTAGAATTGAAATTGATATCAGAGACTGGATTCATACATGAACAAACTAGAAATTAAGCTGAAAGAGAAATTCTACTTAGCCTCTTGAACATTCTTAAGCATAACCATAGATGTTCCGCGTTCTTTTACAATACGCTCATCATTCGGTAGATTGAAAGCAACAATTTGCGGTCCCTTGACATCCTGATCAAAAGAAATGATTGCATTACAAGTAACTAATAATCCCTTGTAAAAATTTCAGAAATAACATGGTGAAAATTTTACATATTTGTCTCACCCCTGCATTATATATAAGCTGGATAACACGGATCGGTGCTGCACTCACATCTTCTGATTTGTAAGCATTGTCCATCGGGAGATTTTGTTCCAGAAGCTTTATTTAGTTGCAGAGGAATTGTTATTTGATATTTTAGTCACATGAGATTTATAATTTTTGTTTACATAATTTATACACATTGGAATTATTTAATTAAGATATGTAGTACCGCATACTATCACCAAAGAGTTTCAGTTGAGCAGGATAACACGGATCGGTGCTGCACTCACATCTTCTGATTTGTAAGCATTGTCCATCGGGAGATTTTGTTCCAGAAGCTTTATTTAGTTGCAGAGGAATTGTTATTTGATATTTTAGTCACATGAGATTTATAATTTTTGTTTACATAATTTATACACATTGGAATTATTTAATTAAGAATATGTAGTACCTGCATACTATCACCAAAGAGTTTCAGTTGAGCAGTTGCTTTATCGTCTCTTATTCCAATAAACGCTTCGAATGTAGCCTAAAAAATAAGTCATTATTATTCTTTTCAATCAATTTATGTCACCTACACTAAAGTGACTTTGTTTTAGTTATAGACACCAATTAATAATTCAGAATTATTACCTTATATCCAAAAAGTTTATCCTCATAAGTTTCATATGGCCCAATTGTGACATCCAACTTAGAGTCCTGCACAGAAAACATAATTAGAAGATCATGAAATTTCTTATAAATCACATACACACAACATAAGCATGCTGCAAGAGTAATTAATTACCAGGTCCATCCAAGCAATATCCGATTCATAATAATCATTTGAAAGGAAAGCATCAGCCTTAGCATGCAGCAGCTTCTTCAAACTGCACTTGGAAAATATTTGAACGAGTCAACAACCACAATATATAAATATATATACCATGAATACCTTGGTGAAGTGGTAATGTCCCCAGCTTTATGTAATAAATCCGCAGCTTTTGCAAGAAGAGACTTATACTCTTGAGAGTAAGGAACCACATGTAAATCATTATCATCATCACTGTTACTGTGCCTTTTAATAACGCTGAAAAAGCCCGTTGCCTCTTTCTGTTGATCCTTATCCAGATTCCCCTTCCACGTTTCAAACTCCTGCAATTTCATCATATTTTTCAATGTATGCTTATCAAAATTAAATATAGTTATGGTATACCTTTTTGTCCATGTCTTGGGGGTAGAAATTAGCACAAAGTGGTTTTTGCACGGGAAATGCAGCTCTGTATTCCAGACCCTTCCATGCTGTAACTGTCTTAGTAGTTGC
This sequence comes from Arachis stenosperma, assembly GCF_014773155.1. Lineage (NCBI taxonomy): Eukaryota > Viridiplantae > Streptophyta > Magnoliopsida > Fabales > Fabaceae > Arachis > Arachis stenosperma. Next base: position 18,184,613 of record NC_080383.1, on the reverse strand, counting down.
ATTAGGAAGAACTTTTATTGCCGAATCTGCACTTGTCAAAAATGCTTCATCCTTGTCAAGGCTAGACCTGCCAAAAACAATGGTGAATAAAACATCTCACTTTTTTGAGACATCAGCCCATGGTTGCCACGTGTCAGTCACACATCAGCATCTCTATTAACCATGTTAACGCTTAATAGTAAAATTGAAGATGAGATAGTATACCAGGGGCTCTTGTTAATCTTATAATAGGACCACTTCAGCTTATTTAACTCTGATTCATCAGCATGCTCCTTCAACCATTCTCTCAGATCTGGATTACTGTACCAAGACTGATACGCCGGAATTCAAAAAATATCCAAACTTGTATTAGTGCGTAATAATGCAGTGCCAATAATCAAATTTTACAGATGTTCACTAAAATTTAGGTATAAATTAAGCTAATCAAGGTACAAAATAAAAATAATTGCATGCAAATGAACTACCTGCACATAAAAAACTTCATCGATTACTGCTGCTGCTTTCACAATTAAAGCAAGAGCATCTTTATCTGAATCCGAAAGCCCTGTCAACTGTGTGAAGTTCTAAGTTATTTCTAACATCAAATAACGGGTACCACAGCATCTTGCCTGAACTAATTAAAACAAGGATACAAACCTCTGCATTGAGGGAAATAGGAGCATAACGATTCAGTTGCTTTTGTAGTGCTAAAGTGCGGGCAACAGTGTTCTCTTGGTACCTCTTTGTAATTATTTCAAAGAGCTGAGCGTATTGTCCATGAACATCATAAGGAACATAGTGTGGATCATTTTTGGCCAGTAAACTTTCATACTCTTGGTAAGTGACATATTTAACAGCAGAAACATTTTCCCTCTGCCAAGGATGTTAAAAGTTTCCGTCAGGTTTCTGTTTTTAGAGAACACACACAATCACACATTAATGCATTCTCACCTGCAGAGTAAAGGCCTCTAGAGGTATTGGATCAATAGTTGTTACCAAATACACATCATTATTAATCTCTTTTCCTCCATTATTCCTGCCACTGCCACTACACTATCGATCAGATTCATAGAACTTTATTAATCGACCATACAGGACAGGACACACTAATATTTACCTTTCTTGTTGGAGGAAGGAAAATATAAATTCGAATCCATCTTCGGCAAGTGTTACGCCTAACTCTTGCTGGAGCTTCCTTCTGAAAATTCAATCATACATATGCACAAAACAATAATAGTAATATTTTTATATGTGCATTCGATATATGGTTGCTAATTATAACAAAGTTTCTCAAAAATTTAATTGATAAAACAAAGACGCATAAATAGTTATATACTATAATAAAAATTATTTTTAATAACAGATTTAATGGTAATAACATAATGGTCACTATATGTCTTATTTAACTCATGTTTTTGCGATAATTAAATGTTTGTTTTTATTATTTTATGTTATAATGACAATTATATATTTTTTGTTGTCGTTAAAACGGTTTTCACCCATAATTATATAATTGTTATTAAATTTTTTTAACGACAAAGTATAAAACAGATAATGTCTGATAAAAATATTAATAACTATTTTTATTATCACTAAAATCAAAATAAATTGTTGCTGAAAGTGATTTCTAATAATGGTATTTCTAATACACCTCCCACATAAGAGACATTGGGATTAACAAAAATCGAACAATTTCTCCTTGGAGTTTAAGTTATTAGTCAAAGACACGCAAATGATTATAGGATACTGCTCAGGAGTCATGGCCTAAGCGTACATCCGGATACCAGGATAATAAATATCTCATGTTATAAAAAGCTAATTTTGGGGTTCACCAAGGTTCGAATTCTTGACCTTCCAGATCTAAAATTCTAATACCACATCATAATACCACTCATCCCAAAAGCCTAACCTAACAGGACAATGTAACACTAATGATCATATCTCTAATACTTTTTAAACCTTCATTGTACACATTGTACGCTTAGGCCATTGGTTCTCTATACTTTCTCATGTAATAAATATATAAAAATGAATGAATTAGGTACCTGGCAGTTGTAAGAGGTGAATGAGGAGATATTATTATTGCAGCAGTGGAGGCGTCCCACAGGCCCTGGAAGTGATGATGGCGTTGGACTAGGAGCAACTGTTGCGTCTTCTCAGCAAAAATCCACACATGAACACCACCACGCCCTTCAACATCATCATGCCCATAATCCCCACTACCCCCTCTGCATAATAAATAAATTGTATGATAATCAACTTGCATTGCTATATATATATTCACAGGAGGAGAGGGGTTGCTTACCTGTGTAGCTGCCTCTTCTTCTCAGCTCCACACACCATCATCGTGTTGCTTTATCACCTGATAATAACTAACTATATATATGTGCATGTATATATCAAAAGTCACATACTCTGTAGTTAACATGTAAGTAACTAATATAACATTTGAGAAAGGCTAGCTTATCACCAACTTTTTTTTTCTTAAATTAGAAAAATATTAGAATCATCAAAATTTATTATTTTTTATTATTATTTAATTATTAATTTAGTATAATTCTTTTAGTTTAATAATTTAACAACATATTTTATCTCATATTTTTAAACATTAATGATTAATTAATAACCAAAAACTATAAATTTTGATAATTTTCTATATTTTTTTTAATCAACATTAGTGAAAATTTTATCTTTTATTATTAAAAATGTTAGACAACTAGCTAGTATTTTTTTTCTTATTTTTTCTTTTTTATTTATAATTATCTTGTAAGTAATTTAATATTAGTCAAATTTCTATTTTTTCACTAATTATGAATTATGAATTAATTAATTTTTTGGCAACCAACAAAAATTAAAAAATAATCTTCATCAACAAAAAATTAGCACATAAAAGTTGGAAAATTATATACCTATCTAAGATTTTTATTGGCTAATTTTTATTATTTATCATATTTATCTTTCAAATAAATAATTATAATTAAAAAATATATTTTATATAGACAGATGTAAAAAATGAAGGTGTTCAAATTTTTTTTTTCAGTATAGTAATAAAAAGTTGCTCACTAAATTATTTATTAATAACTAGAAACGAACATTGCTCAATATTAAGAGACTGATTAGAGTAAGATTTATGATCAATATTATTCAAAGTAAAATATTCGATATAAAATGATTTTAATTTCTTTCAAGAATATTCTTAATTGTTAATAAATAAAGATAATAATCATTTCTCCTAATGTGTATGCATGTATTTTTTTCATTAGATCACTAATAATAAAAATATATTTATTTAAGATGACATAATAATTAAAGAAACACTTAATTAAAATCTGTCTTGCTTTTCCCTTGTATAATTATAGATCTTTAATATAAAAGAGCATGTAATTGAGCTTAAAAAGGAATTTAATTAATAGAATGAAATGGATAGAGGCAACCGGTTAACATATTACCAAAAGACATGCACGAGTATGTATATACACAGTGATTATATATATAAAAATATTTTTATATAAAAATCGTAGCTAATATATAAATATTTATTATATTGAATATTTTAATCAAATATATTAAATTATTTAATTATTTTTTATTATTTTCATATAAAATTATTCATATGAATAATTATCATATTGGATATACTGAAGCTACAGCAACCTTATTACTTGGAACCGAGTCCAGATTAAGGTCTCAAACCTATGCAAATAACGATAGTAATAATTTAAATTTTCAAAGATAGAAACAATCCCTATATATCTACCCTAAACAAAGGGTTATGGGGAGGGGAAATGCAATACATACATAGATTTGCTTCCTCTCCCTTGGCAGTTGGCAACTTCTGATCACACTCACAGTATCATGAACTATATATCTCGATCTAACGACAATTCTTGGCATTTTAGGCAATGAAACCTCATAAGAATAAATAGGAGTGTTTATGGATACGGAATTACGGATAACTCGATGACTATTTAAGGTTGGGTTTGGTAAAACTTTTTGAAGAGGTGTTTGTATTTTTTAAAAATATAAGTACCTCATTTTGTGTTTGGTAAATTAAAAAACTCAAGTGTTTGTATTTGCAGCTTTTAAAAGTTAAGGGTGCTTTTAAAAGCATCTAAAAGAGGGCTTTTCAAAATTAGTTTCCACTTATCAAAATTAAAAAAAATCTAATATAATAAATATTCAAAATTATATCAATTATTAATACCATATTTCATTTATTTTTCCACACATATTTTCCGCCATTATATTGCCAATTTGCCATTGAAATACTCATATATTTCTAATTTCTCAACCTAACCTTCACAAATTCTAACACAATCTTCTTATATTTTTTTTATTTTTCAACATAATCTTCACAATTTCAACATAAATACATCTCTATTACGTATTAGGTATGAATTTCTATCTAATATGTATTATTTTTTTATTATTAATTATTACATATTTATAGTATTTAGATGATTTTTTATTTTTTATTTTAATTTTAAAATTTTTTTCTAAATTTTAATTTTAGTCAGATACAATTACTCGGATTAATTTATGTCTATCTACTAAAATCATAAATTTAAACCAATTAAAATTTAATTGATTCTATTTTTATTTTCTTTTAAATTCTAACCAACTGGTCCACGAATATCTCTAATAATAAATATACAAAGCTGTCATAAATTATTTTTAATATGGAAAGAGAATTGGTATTTTGGTTAAATATTGACATTTGAAATGTATTACAGTATTGTGAAAATTATTTAACACGCTCCCATATATTGGCTAAGATGATATCACGTGTTCTACATGCCTCCACGTATTGACCAGAATACTGTCACGTGTTACACCATGCTCCCACATGTTGCACTATACTCTCACGTATTGACTTTTCACAAAAAAAATTCACCCATCAAAAATTACACCAAATACTTTTATTTTTAATAAAAACACCAATATTTTTTCCATAAAAAAAAATTAGCCCAAAGCTGTATACCAAAATAAATAAATAAATATACAAAGCTAGTGATGGGGCAGTGATACCATACCCAATGACCCAAATATCTAAGTGTGTTCCAAGTGATAAGGCTCATCGACTAGTGTGTGTATGTGGGCCTAAGTTGATGCTTGTCCCTGCACAGCGTATGTGGGAGCACGCTACACGCACCCTGCATTATTTTTTATTTAAAAAAATAGATAAATAAATTCTGACATTTTATTTTAAAAATAAATAACTTATCGACTAATTAAAAATATAAAAATTATTTTTATTTTTTAAAATACGAAGAATTTAAATCTTTTTATATAATAAAAAAATTTAAATATTTCACATTTTAAAAAATAAAAAATATTTTTATATTTTTAATTAATTAAATATTCGAATTATAAACTCAAAAATTTATTTATTTATTTCGTTATGACACCGCGATCAATCTTGAATTTTTATTTTTTTATTTACCGTGTAGATAAGTAGTTTCATTCGTATAAATAGATAGTTTTATTCTTCTAAAAGAACCAAATTATAAATATTTTCGGAGCCTCTTCCATCCACATTTGATTTGAATTGATAACAGTTATTTGAACTAATTCATTAACTACTTTATTTTCGTTTCTTCTAAGATAAGAGAACATAACAGATCTTAGAGATGATGCTAACTTAATGCAATCAAATAAAAAAGAAACCAAAATAATTACTATGATTTCTCCTATGTTTCAAATTCCGAATTACTTTCACATTATCACTCTCGAGAATAATATAAAAAGGATAATACTAAAAAAATAAAAAAACCATCAAAACTTATTTTATTTAATATTTATTAATTATTTTAATAATTAATAAATATTAAATAAGATAAGTTCTAATTATTTTTTTGTTTGACTAATTTATTTAAGTTATTAAATATTTTTGTATAAAAAAAATTAATATTTATGGACTTTTTGGAGGCCCAACAGACAGGCTTCAGATTCTGCTTCATGAGCTTGTAAAGGATAAGCTTCCTTTCTCGTGGCTGCCACGAGGATCCTTCTTGATGAGCCTCGAATTATGAAATAATAATAAGTTTATGATAACATTTTCTTTTAAAAGTGCAATTTAATTAAGTGATTATTGTTTATTATTGTGACCCATTACCTTTTGGAATTTCGTTAGCAATTATAAGAACAAAGCATATTAGAGTATGAGTCACCCCTCACCCCCAATATAAACTTTAATTTGTTTGTGAAAAATTCTGGATGATCCATTAACCACTACAAATAAAGATTTATATATTTCAGCAAATAAAATGTAGATAATAATTGTCCCCACTTGAATCCATGAGTATGGTCTATGTACACCAAATTAGGGAGGGCTCCATCATATTCATCAACTTGAAATTCAAGTGGTCCTGCAATGCATCATAATATAGACTATATCTTAAGGACTAAATGAATGATTTAATTTTTATCTGTATTTTCTGGTATTGAGCAATGATACTAAATTGCAACTATTACCTTATAGCATGAGAGGAAAAGCCTGCACATCTTCTCAAATATATATATATATAATATATATATATATATATATATATATATATATATATTATTCTCTATATATACTTAAGTTTAATTGATGCATGCAAAGTTTAAGTATATGATTCAAATATCAAAAATTAAAAAAACAATAGGCATGCACAAATATTACACATCATAAGTGTAACTGACTCATCAGTTTCGAGCAAAGAAGGAAGTGGTCCCTTGAACCCTGGCAAATGAAATGAGGATCGATCAGCTGAACAAGTTGACATTCTTAATTAGTTTCCTCTCTTTTTTGTTTGAGCATGCATGTGCATAAATGTTTCAAGTTGATTGTTGTATGAACCGTGAAGCGTTTCGTATTTGCTTAGTTGGGAGCTTGGGACGTATCATGATCATCAACTAGAACAAGACACTCCCGCGTGATGCGCGAGAATTTATAAATTGATTTATAATAATAAAAATTACTATTTTTACACCAGCAATTAAAATTAGCTACGAATCTATTTATATATAATATATATTTAATTTTTTTTAAGTGAGTATGAAAATATTATATTATTTAAATTATAATTCATTGGTATAATATATTTATAATTTTATTTATTTTTAATTTATATTTATATTTTAATATATATTTTATATTGGTGGGTCTAATTTTGATATACACATCAATAATAATATATGAGAAATATTAGGAGGTCAGCAACTTTTGTAATTTATAATCATTAAGTAATTATTAATAATATTTTTAATGGTGTGAAATTTTATCTAATAGTATGAAATTACTCACTTTTTTTACTAATTACATACCTGCCATAATTTAATAAAGTTGCTAACTTATATATAATATATTGCCATGTCTTTCAGAGTTTTTAATTTGAATATGGAACCAAAGGGAGTGTTAGACTCGAGTATGGGGAGGAGGGGTGCTTCACCTCATTGTGGGATCAGAGGAAGCAGAACTCGGACCATGCGAGTTGTGTCCCTTTGGATGTAAAAAAAAAATTACCCAGAACAAATAAAACGGAGGGTCCGAATTCCATGTTTCAAATTTCAAATTCCATCAGCTGCAAATCGAACCATGCGATTTGTGAAGCAAAATTTCATGACCAAAGAACTCGCATGGTCCGAGTTGTGTACTCTGAGTTTTTTCAATTTTTTAACACAAATCGGACCCTCCGATTTGTGTACTCTGAATTTTTTTCAACTTTTTCAATACAAATTGGAGGATCCGATTTGTGTACTCCTACAATTTTAAAAAACACATAAAATTACCATGTTAAAGTATATTACTTATTTTACTTCCATATCAAAATTTTTTTGCCTGTCTTTCAACGCGTGTTACTATTTTTCTTTTACAGCTAGTATCCTATTTTGAGTTTACCTAAACAATTCCTTTGCATCTTCATTCAGAAAATAGCATTTTTATTACTTACTGATAATTCATTTTTAACTATGCATATGCATGCATTAAATTTAAAATCATATTTATTAGGTTTCTTAAGATAAAATAATATACATAATCTATCTAGATTTAGACTTGCATAGGACACAAAAAGCTAATGATATAAAATTTTTGTATATATTTTTAGAAGATTAAAATGATAAAAAAAATTGTTTTATAGTAACTTCTAAAATAATCTATATAACTCTTAAAACAAAATCAATAAATGTTATAGTATATATAATGAAAACTAATTTTATCAATCTATATATTATATAAATATATATTAAATTATTTTTTTAAGTAAATTTTTTTATAAAATATATAAAAATCAATTTTTTTCTATTTAATTTTGATATATAAATGAGTTAGATTTTAAAAATTTGATAAATAAATACAATAAAAATAATATATTTATTGATATATCTGTCGATAATTCATTATATTATATAAAAATACATATATAAAAAAATTCTATTATAATAAGGACATTAGAAAATATCCACGACATAATATTTGAAAAACAAACCAACTTCACAATATTTTTATCATATTTATCTACAACAATGTAAAGACAAAATCTATGATATAGATGGCATGAAACATCCCCACACATGGATTTTAGGTGTCGTGTGTACCGTTGACGACACTTATTCGATGGCAAAGTATTGCAGGTCAAGCAGTTGTAATTAGTACACTTAACAGTAGAAGAATTTAAACTTTTGGTAGTCTCCCATAATAATAGTACAGTGTTACCGCTAATAATAGAGATATCCTGATGGCGGAACGTCGTTCGGGTCACAAATTTTGGTTAGATTAACAATTTTATTATAGTAAAAATAGTCATAAATTTATTTTGGTTGATTAAACTAAAAATGTACTTCTTATTTTTAAAGAATCTAAAAAAAATAAATAAACAATTTATTTTATATTCAAAAATAAATTTTAACTATTTTATAAATAAAAATTACATAAGTTATTTAATAAATAAAAGGTACATGAGTTATTTATATTAGCAGGAGAAGAAAAAATCTTCATAACTTAGATGATGTGGGACTAATACATAACACAAAGTTCACTATCCTAAACAATATGAGATTTATATTCCTTTATCACAATTAACTAATATAATTAACCTACTAACTCTACTTGTTTCTGTGACATATTCTCTACATCCAAATAATTTTGATATCTAAGTTCATTCAAATAATTTTAGGTCACTTCTTTTCTTCGCTTTCTTCTTCTTCTTCTTCGCGTTTCTTCTTCTTTACATGTTTTCTCCTTATTGTCATTCTTTTATTGTTGTTCTTCAATTAAATTCAATTCAGATTCAGAACACCTTCATCCATTCAATTCAGTTCAATTCAATTGAAAAAATAATCCATTAACAAAATGGTGGTGTTGTTGGTAATGACGATAATGAAAGAGAAGAAGAAGAAAAAGAGAAGGAGGAGGAGGAAGAGGAGGAGAAGAAGAATCTGCGTGCGCGAAGAAGGTATACATGAATTTCAAAGAAGAAGAAGATATCGTATGCGCGCGGGAAAGGAGAAGAAGATAAAAGCGCGTAATGACGCTCTTTTAATGAGAGTGATTTTTGTTGGTGTTGGACCTACTTAGATAAAACTTAGATAAAAAAATACTTAAATGTGTAGCATAACCCCTAATAATAATATTAACTGTTATAATATTATTATATTAATTATTGCAATAAGTTAACTATTTTAATAATATTATTGTAAAAAAATTAATAAATATATTAATTCCTAATAATTATTTCAATTAATTAATAATATTAGCTGTTTAATAATATTTTTAATTATTGCAAAAAATTAACCATTTTAATAATATTACTTTAAAAGTGTTTAAAATAAACAAATAACAAATTTCATAGACATGTACGTATGAGTTACGGTGTTTAACTTAATCACATAATCACATAAATGAAGGTATAGGGTTCTCCAGAATCCGTCCCTTCCTTATTAATGGAAGTAAAAAATTCCTCATTTTTTTGTCGGAAAAAATTCGTTAATTAGTGAACCTCCATTTCATTGGTTTTAGATATTGGGTTGCCAAAAAAATACACTTTGTTTAAAGTTCATCATGCACGACCCAAGACAGCACGTAAAATTAATTGGTCCAACAAACCCAACACCACAATAATGTTTAACCAAATTGTTCCGTTAACAACTACTTAAGCATTAAACAAAAAAAAAACAATTACTTAAGCCATGTAACTAATTTGGGTTGGTCGAGTGGTCAGCTCACTCGTCCGGTTAAACAAGTGTTAGGGGTTCGAATCCCACCTTATGTATGTAATAATCCATTAACAAGTGACAGACTCTTAAATGAAACTCAGATCCGCGACAGATTAGTTTTTAACCTAGCCACATTATCCATCCTACCGTGACAAGATCAATTCTAAAATGCACTTCTCAACCCTGACAATTTCAGCATGGTGGCTGCACATGCTCAACTCCCAAGACATCCAATATAACACGTGTTGAATAATGGATACGAACACTTTTTATCCATACGTATGGATATTTTTCCTCATTCATACCAGAGACTTGCCCTAAAGTAAAACAATTGTATAACTAAAACACAGACAAAATAGATAATTTTGGAAGGTACACATGTTATAGTATTATAGTACATAATATTCAAATGAAATGTAAATTGAATTGTTATCTTGAGAAATACACTTAGTTAATAGATTATTCAAGATGTATAAGATCAATCTAAAAAGAGAATGATCATAAAGTGAATAAAAATTGCTCTTTGATATAATTTTTTATTCCAATCTAGCCACCTTTGTAGTTTGATCTTGTTTGGCTTATTCCTAAAAAAAGACCTCTTTGAGATCCATCTATTTGTCAATGTTATAAATATGAGAAGTGCGTAAATTTAAATGTAAATCGAAGAGAATAAAAAAATGAGAAGTTTATAAAATGAGAAACTCATTAATTCATCATCTTAAAATTTTAAATTAAATATAATATTTTTTCATCTTATATGTATTCTCTCACTGGGTGAGTTAATTTCTCCTCAAAATTTTTAGTAATCGAGAACTCTCCAAAATGCAGCACTACTATACATGTGCAAGAGAGATCTAGGTCTTGCCTTGACAGTTGCAAATGTCATTGCATTGGAGTAGATCCTTGTGTATCTGCTTAAGAGGAAAAAATATAAAAATAAACAATAAAGAGTAAATAGCAATTTCTAACTATAAAAAATTTGACTATTGACAAAATTAACTATGAAAAAATTAAATTGATATTGTACCTATGAAAGATTAGTATCGTTTGACAATAATATCCAATCGTTAAATTTAAAATTGACTCCATTAAAAGTTTCATAAAATTTCCCATTTTTATCACCTTCCTCATTCTTCCTGACTCACCACTCAGCCGCTAAATCTCTCAACTGTCACTCTTGTTGACTTAGCCTCACTTACTTAATCGCAGCAGTAACCTCACTCACCTTAATCACCTCTCTCATCCTTCCTCGTATGCCACTCTCAGCTGGCTTAACCACCTTTGGAATCAACCAACTCTTTGTGTTCGGAACAGGTCAACTAGACTACTCGATTGCGCGTGAGCCACGCTTTAACATTGGAACGCCACCGTGGGAGGATATGGTTTCGAGCAACAATGTAGTTGGTCTGCTCGAAGTCGCTGACGGTGCAAATGATGTTAGCCTCGACCTCCTCCTCTATGAGAGAGTCGATGGGGGAAATTGAAAAAGATGGCTATAAGAGCCACGACGTAGCAATCTTTGGCAACATTGTTATGGCAGTTTCTGGCGGTGATGGAGGTGGCGCCATTGATCTCAGTGAAGAACTTCCAGTCACCTCCATCGGCCCGAAGTTGTCGCCGCTAGCATTTTTGTTGAAGCATAACCAGAAAGAAGAAAAAGAAAGATGAAGATAATGGATTCCAAAAGTGATAACAGAAAAGAGTTTTCTAGCAACGACGACGCATCTCCGAGATGTGTAATGGAAGCTCCTGTTTTTGAAATAGAATCCAACTCCACCATCAGTAGCAACAACTCCAATCCTTCTCCCTGGAAAAGCTTCCGCTTTTGCCACCACCAGCGGTGGCAGAGGCGGTGCTGAGAAAAATAAATTCAAAGAAGAGCAACTTGCAGCAGTGGAAGATGATGATTGACGTGTTCAAGTTCAAGATCCTTAAGAAGTTAACGACGATTCTTTGCTCTCTACGGGGAACGAAATCACCAAGAAAGGTTTTGCTAAGAAACTCGCTTGGATTCGAAGCGCCGTCGATAACATCGATATAATGGATGAGGGTGAGGGATTGGATTATTAAGGTGGATTTTGGTTTTTGTTCTGAAAAGTGGTTGAAGAGTAGTGAAGACAAAGAAGGTGATGAAAAGGGTATTTTGGAAATTTTATAACATTTTTAACGGAGTCAATTTTAAATTTAACGATTGGATATTTTTATCAAACAATACTAATCTTTCATGGATACAACGTCAATTTAATTTTTTCGTGGTTAGTTCAATGTAACACGCTACTACACAAAACCTTACGCTTAAGTTGTAAAGTCAGAGTTGGCGAGGTATTACGACCTATAAAAGTAAAATATATACATAAATATAGTTGAAATAATTTATAACTAGGAGCCTTGAAGAAAAAGTTAAACAAAAGCAAAAACAGAAAAAAATCACATCACACTCGCAAGGATACACGTAAAACGAATAAACAAGATCCAAAAGAAGGCTAAAGCATATATATACAGATCAGAGTTTCAAAAATATAGATATCAAGCTCTAGGCTCGACTTGCGAAGCTAAGGTTGGCTGGAATATACATATATACATATATATACAACCCAAAGTTATCCCAAAAATATAAACAAAGTATCTGTTTCTCCAAAAATAACCTCTAAGAGTGAAAAATACAAAATATACATGTAGAGAATCTATATACATATATACATAGCCTAGAACAAAATATGATAGCCCAAAAGATAGTTCTTCACCTGTAAGGAGGGGCTCCAGACGCTCAGCGAGGTGCTTCTCAACTTACATCTGGAAAAAAAAAAACAGCAGAAATATGTATGAAATGAGAACCGGGGTTCTCACTTCTCAGCATGGTAAATGTGCCCGGATAGGTAATATATAAGGTCCTGAAAAAGCCAGAGGCATTCCTATAATTTCGACACTCAGATTTAAACTTAAAGAAGTATACTAAACCAACAACTCAGGAATCTATTTGTGGATTCTAGTTCTAATCTAGCTTTAACTTAAAATTTCACTTTCTGTCTCCTTTATCCATCCGAATCACCGGTGGAACAATCTCCCTTCACACCTCTGCTAAGAGGGGTCTCTCAAAAAATATACACATACAATTCAAGCAAGAAAAACACAGATAGAATACAAATACGAAAAATAGGCAATTAGCAGGTAAGCATAGTTAAATAATTAGGCAAACCAAGATAATGCACACTCAAGCAAATCATATAAACATAGTTACTCGACCCGGCCGGTTTGACCGAAAATTCAGTCACCTGACCGGGTCGAGCCACTCGTTGAACCGAATGTGCAATGGACCCGGTCGAACCCGATTTGACCCGACGGGTTTTTATGAAACCCGATGACCCGGTCCAGGTTTTTTTCTTTAAACCTTAAATGGCGTCGTTCAGAACACACCCCCTATTCTCTTTTCCCTTTCAACGAAACCCTAATGCCCAAATGTAAAATCTGATATTCTAAATGTGAATGGAAGTGTGGAACGGTGGAACCCCCCTCACCCAGCCAAGCTTCAGCCTCGTCTCTGTGGTTTGTGCTCTCTCCGTCTCACTCGCTAGCTCATGGCCTCACCTTGACCTTGTCGCTCTCTCGTCTATCCCCTCACCTTACTCTTAGTCTCTCACGGCCTCAGTCGGCGCTCTCTCAGTCTCTCATCTTGTCCCCTCAGCTCGGTCACCGTCACCGTCTCGTGCCCTTGCGTTCAGTTCATCGGCGGCAGAAGCAGACAGAACCAGTCAAGCAACAGCTGCTCCCTTGGGTGGTAGTGGTCGTCATCTTGTGTCGCGGTAGTCGCGGTGTTGGAACCAATCAATCAGGTGAGCTCCTTTCAAGTTTTCTACGATGTTCTTTCACTAGATTTGATGTTGAATCTGGTGGTTATTACTGTTGTATTTGGTTTTAGAGTTATTGAACTGGAGCGAATTAAAACTTAGAATTGTTATTGAGTCTGGTTAATGTTGCTGTTATATTTGGTTTGAGTTGTTGAAATTGAAAAAATTTGAGTTAGAAACTTAGAATTGTTATTGAATCTGGTTAATGTTGCTATTGTATTTAGTTTTAGAGTTGATGAACTTGAGAAAATTTGAGTTAGAAACTTAGAATTGTTGTTAAATCTAGTTAATGTTGCTATTGTATTTGGTTTTAAAGTTGTTGAATTTGAGAAAATTTGAGTTAGAAACTTAGAATTGTTATTGAATCTGGTTAATGTTGCTGTTGTATTTGGTTTTAGAGTTGGTGAACTTGAGAAAATTTGAGTTAGAAACTTAGAATTGTTATTGAATCTGGTTAATGTTGTTGTTGTATTTGGTTTTAGAGTTGTTGAATTTGAGAAATTTTGAGTTAGAAACTTAGAATTAGAGTTGGTGAACTTGAGAAAAATTTGAATTAGAAACTTAGAATTGTTATTGAATCTGGTTAATGTTGCTATTATATTTGGTTTTAGAGTTGGTGAACTTGAGAAAATTTGAATACTTGCTGGATAACATAGTTGCTTGTTGGATAATGTTCTAGTTGAATACTTGAATTTTGTTGCTGGATGATAATGTTTGAAACTTTGAATTGAATACTTTGGTGGTTGTTGCTGTGTTACTTAAAAACTCATGTAGGTAAATTTTTAGTTGCTGAAAATCTTTTATTTCTTTTGCTAGAATTTTAAAAATGTCTTCATCTCAAGTACCATCAGAAATACCACCATCTCAAGAACAAGCATCATCAGCAACTCGTTGGACTTGATTTACCGATTGTGTTCTTCGTTCGTCCTTGTTGATTTAAATTGAGAACATATTTTGTACTAGAAACCACTTTATTATCTTTTTTAGATCATTAGTTATGTTTAAACATTGATATTAGATTATTAATGTTTGTAAAGACTTGTATTTTAAGTTTTAAGATATTATTTTAATTTTCTTTATATAATTTTATATTTTTTTAATTATGAATGGGTTAACCGGGTAAATCAGTGACCCACCGGTTGAACCAGTGACCTGGTAACCCAGTCATATGACCGGTTTGATTACCGGTTCGGTTCTGATAACTATGCATATAAATGTATATAATGTATCCCTATTCTATGGCTGATGAGTCTCATCTGTTGGTTATATATCCAATCCGATATGTCCTGGTAGCTAACCATGGGCAGACCCTCTATGTGCGCATCCCCAAACTCAAAATTATCCATGGAAAAAATCCCAAGTTCAAATCAATATATATATATAGTTAACAGAGTATCGAGTCTCAATCTGGAGCAAGTGTCCAGGAAAACTCGTGTCTTAAATAATTTAATCACAATTCATCATTGCCAATGTCATTCTCGATCATGTCTCATTCGATCTCAAATTCATCATTATTGTCTCCATCATAATCAATTGCTTCTCTTCCAGCATTATCAACACCCCATTACGTAGTTAATCATTTCACAGATCTCCTTCAATATCTACTTAACCTATTCAACATGCTCACCCTAAGTCTATAGCTTAACAACTCACTATGGGACCTGACCTAAACAGATGTTAAAGAGGTTTGAAAGCTAGAGAATAGGTTTTAAACTCAAAAGTTTAACTTTTACCCAAAAATACCAAACCACAAGTTTTTCCAAAATTTTCAATTCAAAGCCCATCATATCACAACCCAAAATAGCCCTCATGTCACAAACCATATTCACATGCTTTCCAAATCACTTTACAACATACCAACACTCAAAATCACACAATCTATTCAACAAATTCATTCATACAATCTCACCAAATCTAATGCTAACCATTAACACTTCATATCAAATACATATATCATATTTACTCCCAATCTCCAACCACAATGTGTAACACCCTACCACACTGAGCTTCATGCTTAAGTCGTAAAACAGAGGTGGAGTGGTATTACGACCTCTAAAATAAAATGTGTATATATAATAGCAGAATGATTATAATATACTAAGTGCCTTGAAGAATAGAGGAAATAAAAATCGCGAAATAAAAGCGCAATGCTCAAGAAACGAGTTATCTTGCATACTAAGAAAGCTATAGCTGTTAAGTATAAAGTAACCAAAACCAGGAACAGAGGGTCAAAGATACAAAGTAACAAGCTCCTAACTTAGCCCGCGAAGTCAAGACTGGCCAGAGAACACACACACACACACACACACACACACACACACACACATATACATATCCAAAACCCAAATGTATATAAAGAAAATCCTGTCTCTTCATAAACCTCTAAGAAGATAAAAAAGAATAAGTTATGCGAAGAGAAAGTTAAGTATATATAATATATATATATATATATATATATATATATATATATATATATATATTATACATCAATGTACAACAAAATAACCCAGTAACTACTTCGCTTTAGGAGTCCAGACGCCTAACGAGATGCCTCTCCACCTGCATATGAAAAATAACAACTTAGTATGGGGTGAGAACCAGAAGTTCTAAGTATGGTAAAGGTGTTACACACATAATATATAAGGTCATGGAAATGTCAGAGGCAATCCTAGAATGCCGACACACAGATTATAGAGTTTAAAGTATTAAATAGAAGCCATAAAAGGTGGTTTTCTAAGAGTATCTAAGCCTAACATAACTTAATCTTAAATCTAAGTCCCATACTTCCATTCCTCCATACATCCATCTCCATTAGCATTTCACAGGCAAATAAATAGATAAAGGTAAGCACAAGAAGGTTACAAGTACTGCAGGTAGCAAATATACACTTAACATAGTAAATGCAGTTAAGCAAACCCAGTTAGAGCACAAACAAGTAATTCAAGTAATATGCACATGATGTATGCCTGTCCTATGGCTAATGAGCTCATATGTCGGTTATACAGCCAACTCGACGAGTCCGATTTGCTAAACCATTGGACTATCCCTCGACGTGTATCTCCATGAGTCTATGCATAGCTTTTACTCATATATATATCAAATCGCTCAATGGGGGTACCATTCCCGGGAATTTATAAGTGTCCAGTCACCCTTACGTCGTAAGGTCAACAGAGTATCGAGTTTTCAACCTGGTACACGTGGTGGCAAGCCATGGTACTTTATCCACAAAATCTCGTATCTCAGATCATTTAATCATTCAAGCCAAGTATCATACATGATCATTCGTAATATTTCATAATCAATTCATCACTTTTCAGCTTTACTTCACCTCCAAGTTATCCCCATTTCCTAGCTTCATCTGATTATCAGGTTCAATACTACTATTTATGACTAAAGGAATAAAAATAGAGGTTTAGAAGTTTGAAATAGGATTTAAAACTCAAAATTATGTTTGCTGGAACAGAGGCCACGCGTACGCGTGGGAATGCAAAAGTGCAGCTCGCGCGCGCGTCCCTTTGTCATGCGTACGCATGGACATGCTTGTTAGCTCTTTACGCGTATGCATAGGACCAGACATGTACGCATTGCCAAAATTCCATGCCACATGTACGCATGGATGCACGTTCTTTTAAAAAAAATTAGATTCAGTAGCAAGCTATAGAATTATAAAAGATACAATTTTCAGGTATAATCTTCCAACACCCATAACTCTTTCGATTTAAAACATTTTTCACCTGTTCTTTGAATGGTATAAACTTCATAAATCAAATTTTTATTTTAAAATAAGTTGGAAGCAAATTGAGGGTCCGGAAGCCAAGTTATGCCTCGCCAAAGTTCGGATAAAAACCAAGATTTTATAAACTTTCAAAACTTCTTCTTCATTCCAACCAAAACCCATGAGATCAACACAACAACCTACACTTACTACACAAGGTGTCCTCCATTCTCAATGCAATAACCACATAAAGGTCATACTTTAATCCAACAATAATTACATACACACATACCAAATCCTGCAACTAAAACCATAGCTCACAAGATACATAATGATATCCTCAATTCAATAATTACAATTTGTCAAACCATCAACTAATCGACAGCTCCATACCAATCCACATATAACAACAAGATGCTAAACAACAACACACGCATACATTCCAACCTATCCTATGGTCGTCTAGCCTAAGTTTTCACAGAACATTATATATTAAATGCACAAAACCTAAACCATACCTTGACCAACTCCCACGTAGCGACCAAAGCAATTCACCCAACACAAACATAGCCACAAAGCTCAATCAAAATACTAATGCCCAGCCTTCACCAAAATTCCAACGTCCACAATTTCAAGCTTCAATTATTTATTCATAACCTAATACATATATATCCAATTTAATACCCAAATCTCAAATTCAGTATTTTAAATTGAATTTATGATATCCTCACCTTACCCAAGCTTCACATAAGCAAGAGTGAACGTTTTTCTCAAGCTAATTGGATCCTAAAACATCAAAAAGCAAAGAAATTCAACATCTCTATTCAATTTTCAAAAAATTGGAGGAAAGGAGTGGCTGAGAGTGATTAATGGCTTACCTATAAAATTGTTCTGGTAGAAACGTAGAGCTCGATGCGGTGGTCGCGTGGCCGCAAACAGTGCGGCGATCGGAGCTCGAACGGAAGAGTTACGGGATTTTGAAATCACCGTAAAGGTTTTCGGCAAACTTCTCTACTCCTTCCCCCCTAATTGCTTCAGCGCTGTATATTGCTGAATTGGGGAAGAGAAGGAACGTGGGTTCATTTAAAGGCTGGTCCGGTTGGACCTACGGGCCCGGTTTGAATCCGGTTCAACTCGTTCGGTCTAATCTTAGACCGTTTTTTTCGAAATTAGTGTCAAAATTCTCGTTTCAATGAGCTCTATCCTAATTTAATATAATATTTACATTTCTAATTTTCGTTATTAAAAACTAATTTATTGACTAATTATTTACTAATTTAATGGGATTTACACAATGCACATTAGACTTCCACAATCATTTTCTATATCCACAGAACATGAACAATTCACATAATTCAGCTTATCCTACGATCAACTAGCCTAAGTTTTTAGGTAACATTAAATATTAACTACGAGAAATCAAAACCATGCCTTGAACGATTTCTCCAAAGCTTAAAACACCACAAAACCCCTCTTTGCAAGCTTTCTGACCTCCAAATCAAATTCAACGAGTCTCGACCACCAAAGCTTGATTCCAAGCACTCTAATTCACCGATTCAATCTCCAATTCAACTTAAATTCAATCTAATTCGTACAAATCACCACAATTAACACTAGGATTTACAAAATTGGGCAAACCACAAGGGTTTAGAGTTTTCTTACCTTACCCATTGATAAATGGGGTAAAACTCAACAATTATCCGCCACTAGATCGAACATAAATCATAAAAAATATCAAAATCTTCAATACCCATAACCAAGATTTACGAATTCAGTAAAAGGGAGAACTAGGATTGAATAATAAAGTTTTTTACCACTTTGTTCATATATAATTGAAGAGGATTCTGAGACGAATGCGTGGTTGTAAACGGCTCGTCAATCGGAATTCCAGATTGAAAGTTATGATAGATTGAAAATTGGGAATGGATTAGACTTAGGGTTTTTTAGCTTGCTTCATCCCTAGCGTGAAATGAAGTGTGGAAATGGAAAGGAGTGGTTGAAGCCAATTAAGTTTGGTGAATGGGTTGGATCTTGGGCCCAATATGGATCTGATTCAACTGGTTCGGCCCAATAACTTAATTTTGAATTAAAATTTTTAAAATTAGTGTTAAAAATTTGTATTTTAATTATTTTTACATCTTGAAATAATAAAATTTAATTTTTTAATTTTTTTAAATAATAATTATTTTATTGACTAATTATTTATTTACTTCGCAGAATTTACATTCAACGATGAAATTTTTAATAATAAAAAATGACTATTTACTCATCAATAAATATAAAAGAGAGAAAAAAAACATCAATTGCATAACATAGCTTTTCTAGATTTAAAGGAATGAATACCCTGCAACTTGGCCATTAGTTTAACGATCTTATTCACACTTGATTCGCCACAAAAGGAATAACCATGTCATGATCCCCACTGATATGTGCTATCAATGCGTAAAATTTATTTTCCATTGAAATCTTAATGAAAGTTTTGTTTGATCAAGTTTTAAGTATTAAAAATTTTCCAGAATCAATTAGACAAATATAATGAATAAATATTTTTAAATTACTGTAAAGGAATTGTTACAATGACTTTTAAAGGTTATATTTAGCAGTATTTTTGTAGAAATTAAAAAAAGATTAATTGAGTGTCAGAATATTCTAGAAATACTCTAAAAATACTACAAGGGATAAGATATTTTTCGATGCCAAAATTGACAGCCAAAAATTTTTGTCTTTTCGATAGTTTGTCGTCAATACAGTAAAAAAAATATAAATAAAAATAAAATATTCAAATTAATATGCAACCGTCTATTATTTTGGTGATATTAGAATGTGTTAATATTATTATCACGTTGTCGGCAGAGTAATGGGTCAAGAATGTTATTTTTTAAATAAATCAAAGAATATGTTATCTATTTTAACATTTATAATATCGACATCACTTTTCGTCGATAAATTTAGACGATAGAGATCCTTTTTAAATTCAGATAAATGGTGTAGATATATTATATAAAATAGACCACTAGGATGTTAATTTTCTACCAACTAAAATCGACGAAATTACCATCGATTTTTATCAATAAAAAATCTTACATGTGCATACTTTTCGCCACTCTCATTTCGCTCCACTTCATCATTTACATTTTACTCCAGAAATTAATTTGGGCATTTTTCATTTCACAGCCGCCATTTCACCAACTTTCTCTCTACTGTTGTCACACCGTAGTCGCTATGTTGTCGTTGCTCTGTCACACTCGCACCATCATCAAATCTACAATTAATCATTCTCTTAGATTTCATTTTTCTAGATTCTTTTCTGTAAGTTTTCTATCTTCTTACTCTATTTTATATTTTTCTATAACCTATTTGAATTGATTTACTGAAATTGAATCAATTTGTTGTTTATGTTGTGCAGGGTAGGGGAGAACACTTCGTACATGATGGTGGATCACGTGTCCTCTAACCTCATTCTTTCACTTTTCCAAAAAATGTGTTATCTTGCTTGTTTTTCAAAAAAAAAATGGACGGTTTATAACTGCTATCTTATAAAATAACATGTTAATTTAACTCGATAAAAATAACAGTTGATGGTTTATACACTACAAGAAACATCGTTAAAATCGACGGCAGAAGTGGTCGCTTTGAAACTTGTCGATTTTTCAAAATTCTATTAAAATCGACGGCTTGCCAAGATGTCGATAATAATCTAATAAAATCGACAGTATTTCTGTCTATAATATGAGTTTGAGAAGTTTGCTTGCTTAATAAAATCGACAATTTTGCCGTCGATATTATTATATAATTAAAATCGACAAAGCGGCCGTCGATTTAATTATTTAGATATTGAAAAATGATTAATAAAATGGACAACATTGTCGTCGATATTATTATATAAAATCGACAATATTTGTCGATATTTGATTCATTAAAATCGACAAGATTGCCGTTGATTTAATTATTTAGATACCGACGGCTTCTTTGTCTGTATTTTGTTTTTTTTTTGTCTATTTTATATTTAAAAAGAGACAACAATGCCGTCGATTTTAATAGCTATATTTTTTATTTTTTTATTTGAAAAATAATAGACAATTAATACAAATAAATTTTTAAATATAAAAATAAAATTTATACAAAATATTAGATAAATAAACTTCTAAATATAAAAATAAATTTTATGCTAAATATTAGATAATGAGTTTACAAACTTATCAAAATAATAAATAATCCTCTAACATAAAGACTCAAGACAAGATAAATAACTAAATTTAGACTTATATTCGTTTAAACTGCAATCTACTAATAATACAAAATATTCAAAGCAAAGTAAATAATCCTATTCATACTCATCTAAATAATGATGTATTATGTTTGGGGGACCCGTGAAAATTGTGTTTCTTCTTGTTGCAAGGTATGGTCTCCAGTTGGTACCAGCCACAAATTTCACCTGAATCCATATATTAGAGATTAACTAAAGAATCTACATATAAAAGCTTAATAGTAATAATAAATATGAGAAAAACGATATTGATGAGGAGCAAGGAAGAAATGCAGCCTATAGTAATAATATAGTTTTCCTTCAAAAGGTATAAAAGAGACAGAGCATACCATGAGCTGAATCATTGGTGCCACACACGCTATAGATTATAAAGAGGCATGGAACTATATATATGCATGCAACGGAGAAAAGTGATGATATAGTTTATTACTGGACAAAAAAGGACCAACTTCTCAATGTGTTAAATTTGGAGTGCAGTTTCAAGAACAAATGAAAGTCAGACTGCAAACAAGGCAAATTGGCAACACAAAGGGCAAGGAAAACACAAAGAGGTTCCGTAAATAACTCACCTGGAACCAACCAGTCAAGTGTTACCATGTAGTTGGAAAGGATGGCAACTAGAATATCCCCCTATCAATGGAAAGCATTGAAATTTATCAATAAGTAGTTCCAAATTTTTTGCCAGCTAACTATAATTATGTAATTGTGGTTCAATATATAGGTGTTTTCATGCGCAAATACTCTTGCACCAGTGATTGAGAGTGTCAACTGCCCTGCAGCAGTCAATTCATGATTTTGTTACCTGAATAACATCATCTATTACAACACAAGAAGTATTTGCCCAAGATGGTAGCTGCTGCACACGCAAAAGTCGAAAAGTGGAAGGTATTTTTTCAGAAGGGATATGGAAATTGCGAATAGCCTCTGCATTACTGTGTTCACCGGATTGAGAATGACTAGGCTTGTGTGCCGCTGCATTTCTTCCTTGCTCCTGACTGCAAGTCCCGTTCCTAATAAATGCAAATTTTAAGCCTATAAAATCTAATGCAAGAAACTAAATAAAATAAAATCCCAGCAGGAAAGCTTCCTGAATCAGATCCTGATATGCACTATATTGGGAGGCAATGGCTTGAGAACAAATTCCTGCAGTGTGAACCAAACTACCATGACTGTATAGTTAGTCATGTTCTCCAAGTGACCAATACACAACATCAAACAGTTTACAGCAGAGTCAACTACATATTTTCCAACCAAAGCAAAAGAGAACGAGATTGGGAAAGAAGCCAGCAGAAAAAATTATAATTGAGGTGATTTACGTACCTCCTTGCCATGTTTAGCAATGCATCCATTATGGCCCAAAGTTACCACAGCCCTTTTGCAATACTTAGCTAGAAATTCTACAGCAACAACTGGATCGGCATTATGCTCATCCCTAAATGGATGTAATGTATCAAAAGAGTGGAAAAAGACTGGAGAATACATATGAAAATTATGACAATTAATAGCATAAAAAATGGTTTATTTATTCATTTGGGGTTCAGAAACCTCCTATATGCCACAAGGTACAATCCAAATCCAAATCCAAATGACAGTCACCTCACCTTAGAGGTTTCGTTGCTTCATCCTGATTGGGAAAACAGAGGTCTATATTGCCAGACTCTAATAACTTCATAAGTGGTGGCTTAAATTTTCTCACCATCTTGTCAAAGAAAAGAAGTATTAGAAAACAGTTAGCTTCATTAATTTTTTCATGGAAGAGAATAATAAAAGAAGAAGAAAAACAAATTGTGGTGGTTAGTACCTCAAAACTGGCCAAATCCAAAGAAACAAGAAGACCTTCCTGTTTGGCCAAAGAGATTGCTGCTTGAATAACTTCTAAATTGAGAATTGCATACCTCAAAACCAGCCACAAGTGCTACAAAAAAGAAATAAATGTAATTGCTTCTTTATAATACAGAGACATTTTAGGAAACATGTGTAGAGAATCAATGAAAATTTACTCTTGAGAAACTTCGATGCATTTGGAAATGTCTTCAATAGCTGAGAAGTTTCAGAAATAAATATATGAAAAGGATTGATCACATTTAATAAAAAATCATGCTTTGTAAGAAGACACTAATGTAACAAATAATTTTTAGTAGAAAAACCTCGGGTATCTTCTTTTCTTCTACAAAAGCAATTGAGATCTCTGCATGGCATATAATAAACTCCACTGCTCCAGCACCTGAGCATACACATACATATGAATGCTAATAAAAGTCAAACTTTGAAAAATAAAGATTAAAATATTAATACAGAAGATATTCTTGGTATGAAAAGAACCTAGGAACAAAAGTTATAAACACTAAGACTTCTGATATAGTATATCTATTATCAACGAGATTCTGTGTTCTTTAAACTTAGGACAATGAATTCAAACTTAAAAGGATCTTTTAAATAATTAGTCATGCTAAACAAGTTAAGGACTCACCTAATTTATGTTGCACTTAGTCAACAAGAAACATTGAGAGGATGACGAAACAAAATGTGAAAGCAAAGAAATGAAAATGAACCTCCATGCTTATTATCCACCAGCACAATTGGCACCATAGATACCGCATTTCACTCCCTGAAAATTGGCATCATATTGATTAATCTCATACTGTAAGAGATGATTCTTCCCTAAGAAAAATAAAATAACTAAATGATCATTTCTAAGCTCTTCATGAAAAGATAGCAGCAGCATCAAAGAAGTACCATACAAGAGCATTGATCAAAACAAGTGGAAAAAAAGTTTCCTTTTGTGGTAAATAGGCATAGGTGACTTACTTGCCCGTAACCACAACTACGGA